>NC_056749.1:515189070-515294070 GCF_019279795.1 Protopterus annectens
CTCTTTCCAGAACTTAAAAATTACTTACTTACCCATTAAACAGACACTGAACAATATTAAACCAAACTAAGTTGGGGGGGGGGCCTACGTCACCCACACCCCCAATGTGGGGGGATGAGCTCCCACACCCCAACTATATATAGGATAGTACTGCAGTGGGGAAAAGAGCATATACCTTTTACTTGCCTTACTGTACTATACACACTGCTACTACTGCTAGGAACGCACAAAACATCCTCCATATTACTTTAGATACTTCCCATAAAAATGTAGAGAGACATACCCACATTTAAAAACACTACAACAAAACTTTCTACATGACTATCAAGTTACAGAATTTTTTTTTTATCACAAACAAGTCACTGCTCAATGGAAACCCACATCATGTCTCTCACTTATTTCAGTGAAATGAGTTTTCAGTATTTTGAAAATTAGGTGATTTGGCCTCGGTGAAATGAAAGTCAGTCAGTTTTAGGTGATGTGAAGTAGACCCATATATATATATATATATATATATATATATATATATATATATATATATATACATATATATATATATATACATATATACACACACACACACACACACACATATTTACATATGCACTTACTATATTCCTATTACTTACAAGTCTCTATTATTTTATTTAAATCCTCTCAAACATTATTTTCTAACATAGAAATTAATGTTTATGTGGGGGGTGTATATTAACAAGTTTAACTAATTCACTTAATTTATATATACGTTCTATACATAATTGCAAGTAATCTGTTTATTTTTGGTTATTCTGTCCTTGGAATGTGGTTGTATGTAATAAGCTTTATCTATGCACAGTGAGTGTTGTGTTTAATGGTTTTGGCTACATGAAATCATATATATGCCTTACTTCGCTTTCTTTTAATAGGTTTAACTTGTGTGGTGTTTGTTCATTACTTGGGCTCTTATTCAAAGAATTAGAGAATGCTATCGACTGTTGGTACATTTATTTATACAAGTATTAAGTCAATTTTAAAAAATAGTGCTTGTTCTTATTAAAGGTAGAAAAACCGTTAAACTCGCGAGTGTTAAATGCTGTTGCGGGCCTTTTTTACAGTAACTGCTTAATGTTAGTTGCATCGCTTTATTACTTTTTTAACAAACCTCAAGCTGGTTTTCAACTTATAACAGTCTAGATTCCATTTTCAAGCTGCCTGTGCTGCAGGAAATACAATTTGAACTTTAACCATCATTTACAGGAAGTGGACTTTTAGAATGTTAAAACTAGCAACAGAAACAAAAAAATAGAACATTTAAAATTAATCTAGTTAATTTTAAACATGTCCATGTAGTTCTGTGCTCAATATCTTCTAAAATGAAATGAGTGGATGGGAAATAGGAAATACACCCTGGGGATCACTTCTGTGTCTCTGTTCGACAGTGGCACAGGAAAATAACTTTCTTGGGTGGCATAAGCCAGGGAACCTTGTTGGCTAGGCTTACGTAGGCCCTTGGGCCGATAGCCTAGTACCTACCTATGAACCTAAATAATGAAAAGAAGGAAAAGAAAGAATGATGCATTGGGAAGAAGAAAAAGATGAGATCTGCAGACTTAAAGACACCTGGTACTAATTTCTGTTTTATGACATCTTTAGGTTATCCTAATTATAAATCAGTGAAAGTTGTATCCTTTATATAAGTTCAGTGTAAATAAAATATACTGATGCAACAGATATCATAGTACAGAGGAATAATATATTTATACTGATAAAAATGCTCGTTTAAAACAATATTACTGGTTTTAATGTGTCATGAATATAACTTTAATAATAATGAATTATGCAGTTACTGCTATACAGAATATTTCTGATAAACAAAGTACCATCTATTACAGTAATAGAATTTCATCTACAGTTTCTCTGGTTCTGTAACATGCTGCCCTGTTTTATCGTACACACAAACATTTACACACTGTCAGACTGGATTTTTGATCATTTAGTCTAAATATTTAAGGACTTGGTATTGTGAGTCCTGATATTTTAAAAGGTTACCTTCCTTAATTGAGCCATTATTTTCACTGACCTAATATATAGTTTCATACACATATTTCATTTATGCAAGTACAAACCATTAACTTCTTTGCTAGCTATGTCTGATATTTCTGACATTTACTAACTTTTGCATTGTTAACTGTGGTGGTGGTGCTGCGGTAGCATTGTCGCCTCACAGTTAGATGTTGCCCATTCGATTCTCAGTTAGAGCGTTTTCTGTGTAGTGACATGCGTGAATGGGCGTTCCTTCGTTGAAGGTTGTGCGTTAGGCCCGGCAAGCCAGTACGTAAAAATCTACTGCCAATCATTAGCAGACCGGAGTTCCGCTGTGGCAACCCCTAACCGGGAAAAGCCGAAAGACACAAACAAACTTTTGCATTGTTCAAGGGCTATCTGGTATATTCTTCATGGGCTCCCTCTGAATACAGATTCTTAATAGTTAAAATAACTGATCTGTTTCTTGCAACAGACAGTGGCACAGCTAAAGTTTAATCTCATAAAAAATATAACAAACACATAGACCATGGGTAATCCACAGATAAAGGAAGACCTGAGATATATAAAACAAAAACGTAGTTAAGGATCAAGACTGTTGGTGGATTACAGAATACTTACAAATGCAAAGCATGAATGAAGCTGATAGCATAGTAAACAGAAATGACATGTGACATATGCCACACACAACATCTGGCAGTGTATTAAATATTGTTGAAGAGAGTTATTAATCATCTGAAAGTTGGTAAGTTACAGATTAAGCATCCGTACCTTAAGTAAATGATGATACATTGCAATTCTATATATATATATATATATATATATATATATATATATATATATATATAAAACTACATCCACATGCAAAAACACACTCAGATTGAAATACATATTTACATAGACCACACTTGTCTATCTATAAGTAAGAAGTCTACAGATGTATGTACATGAGGTATAACAAACTGCCTACAAAAAAGAAATACCCCATAACCTTTTGGTATTACTTCAGGATACAGTTGTCCCAGTGCTTTCCTTGAAATGCAACTGTGAAATCTAACACCTGATGTGATGCCCAAAAGAGCTGTGAAATGCAACAGAACTATAAGGTTAAACACAGGCAATATTTCATTAATAAAATGCAAATGAAAACAAGCATGCAGAAAGCTAGCATATCTTATATGTGATAACATATGGTTCAGACCTCTGGACACTGGTTGCTAAATAATTGTTTTTTATACAAAAATGATTTTACAGACATTTGATTGGAAATTATAAACAATGATTATAAACGTGCTCTGAGGGAAATATATTTATTTAACTTCTCTATAGATATTAATTTGCATATAACGGCATTTATATATGCTACTGTACTTGTACTTTATTATAAGCTGCTGTCTTCCATGGTATATAGAAACAGTTTAGAGGAAAAGATGCTTAAAACACCTCAATCTGCTCAACATCTGTTGCCCTAATTACTCAGTTACTTTGCTAATTATTGGAAAATAATATTAATGAGCAGATTTAACTCTTCGAAATGTTCTGCATTTGTTAGTGAAATATGTAATTTTATTTTATACTAAACTGACTTTTAAATCATTTCAGCATTTTTCATCTCCCATTGGTATGATGGATGCAAAAACTTGATCCACACATTTCAGAATATGACAATGAAAAGTACTATAAGCAAGTCCATAAGTACACGATACTGATTTTTATTTATTTTCATCTGTTTACCGGGAAAGTCTGACTGGGCTTAGTGCCCCATTTTCAGCAGAGGCCTGGGAAGAAAAGCTCCACAATATATACAACATAAGTTCCAAGATTCATTGATACACTAGTACAGTATTTGAGCAAATTATCCAACAGAAGTTCCATAATACATTCATACAATATTGCAATATTATAAGAATAGATAGTTAATGAACATTTACTTAATATAGGATCCAGACATAATGGTAAAAGGTAACAGAGATTAGTCAAATATAACAGTAAGAATGATATATATATATATATATATATATATATATATATATATACAGACATATATATATATATATATATATATATATATAAAATATAACCATAAAAGAATATTTCCTGTGCAGAAGTTAAATGTATATTCCAAGTACTAGAGGTATTGATAATAACATACATGCATTCATAATACAATCATTCACTTAAAAACACTCCTTATTTGTATATTTACTCTCATGCATAGCTACATAGAATATATTCACTCACTTAACTGTTAATATACATATCAAGCACCTACTCATAATTTACAAACACATACACACAGTTATATGTATGCACAGCCATGTAAATAAGTTATGCATACATAAACAAATATGTAATTTTAAATTGTAGTACATTTTAATTATACTTCTATATTTATTACTTTCACCTTTTCATCCATGTTATTAAATGTGTTTTAAAAGTTTTATGATAAGTGATCCTGATATGTACTGGTGTTATGATGTCTATAGGTTAATATGTTATAGTTGTTGTCAGTTTTATTTATTCCCTCCATATAAATGCTTAAATACTAGACTATGTATAGCATTTTCTATAGTATGATTAATTAGAAGAAATGACGATATAAAATGTCTTGATCAAATAGAGACATTTGAAATGCATTATTTCTGGGATATTTTTGATGTATTCAGGAATGCATAATATCATTCTTTATTATTAACATTTCCAACTATATATTTCTATGATTTAAATATTAATATTTCTCAAATACTTTATATTGTTTTCCTTTTAACATGACTTGAGTGTGGTCTAGTTAAAATTAGTAATGTTGTTGTGATTTGTATGATTATATCATTAAATCAGGACATTTTCATTCCATGATGGGAGGTTTGAATGTATATAAGTTTGAAATTTTGCTCTTTTTGTATCTGTCCATAAAAACAATTATTAGTACTTGGTTATTACATTTGAAGCTAAATCATCTTAAATCAGTGCATTTATATGTTCTTATGAATGTTGACATATAACTGTCTCTCATTAAACATCAATGGACTGAATAATCCATCTAAGAGGAGTAGCTTAAACAAATATTTAAAACTGCATAAAGTTCACATAATTTTCTTAAAAGAAACACATTTGTTATCTGAAGATGTAGATAGATTAACGTTAAAGGATTATTCAACTCTTGTGAGTTCTCATTTTAAATGAAAAAATGAGGCATTCTTATTCTTTGGAGAAATGTATTACCTATGCCTAAAATATTAAATACATATTCTGATAAAAATGGGATTTCATGTTCAGCAATAGTAGAATTTGACAAAAAAACTGATACTTTTGTTAAGTCTTACTAGATACCTGGAAATGGAGCCAAAGTTGCTAAGAAATATTTGGATATTATAACCTTATATACAATGGTGAATTGATTATTGCAGGAGATTTTAACTGTATTGTTTCTATTAAAGACAACCCTACTGATAAGATTCCTAAGCTGTCCTCAGTAGCTAAACACTTAGATCATTTTATTAATTCTCAACATTTCAGTGATACCTATGATATTAAATCAACTAACTCTCTTAACTTTACATAGTATTCTTAAAGATTTTTATACCCACACAGACATTGATAAAGTTTTTACTTCTAGTAGTTTATTTACTAAAATTGAAGCTGTATTGATAGCTTCATATCCTTTATCTGACCATAATGCTATTACATTTCCGTTAATGTTAAAGCCAAGCAATTTGATTTACTATCAGAGAATCACTGCTTATAAAGTAAAATAAAATAAAAAAAAAACTTTAAGGAATGGTGTCTAAAAGAAATAGATCGATCCATTGAAATTAATAATAATGGAGAAGTTTCAGAAGTAATTTTCTGGGTGTCTTTAAAAAAATATATGGAATAATTAAAAATTGGTACATATGTAAAAAAATGAGTGGGATAAAGGAGTTGATGCCGTTGCAGTCTTTTTGTTGTATCTTTCGGCTTTTCCTAGTTAGGGGTCGCCACAGCGGAACTCCGGTCCGCTAATGATTGGCAGTATATTTTTACGTGCAGAGTTGCCAGCCCTGACGCACAACCTTCAACGAAGGTACACCTATTCATGCACCACACAAAATATAGATAAATTAAAATCAAATTTAAAACCTTATGACAAATCAGCAAATGCTGAGTTTAAAATATTAAATCAGAAGTATCTTGATGTACATCACTATATAATATAAATAAATCTGGAAAACTTAAAACTACAAACTTACTCAATAAACCCAAAAAGGTTACACAAGATGGCTGTTCGATTTAAGAAAAAAAAATACTAATCATATTAAAGGCAATAAAAATAAAAAAAAGCAACTGATTTAAAAGACATACTAGAATGCTTTAGGAAATATTATGAAGAAACTAATAACAAAGAGACAGATTTAGAAATCAACAACATAACCAATTACTTTTGGAAAGACAATATAAGGTTTAAATTAACCAAAAAAAAACAAAGAACCAAAGTTGACAAGTCATTCACTTTTAAGGGGTTAAAAGATCAAATTAACTATCTTAAACCAAATAAATCCCCTGATCTTGATAGTAGAATTCCAGAATTATACAAATTATTCCCAAAAAATATTCTGAACAAGTTAAACATATGTCAACTAGCCCCCCCCCCCACGGAAATATTCCTGGATATCTCCTATATTGAAACCAAATAAAGATTCTAACTTATGTTCTTCTTATTAAATGTTGATTATAAAATATTTATGTTTATTCTTGCAAAAATACTGAACCTTATTATGTCAGGATTAATAAATGATGATCAGACTGGATTTATACTACATAGAAAGGTTCAAGACAACATAATTAGGCTTACTATTTTGATAGATATGGCTAATAAAAAAAAGAACTAACTATAATAAGTCTAGATATAAATAAGCTTTGATACTATTAGTTGGAATTATTTGTTTAGACACAAACAATATGAATTTTCCCTAAATTTTCTGACTCTTATAACTAGTCTATATAGTAACTTGTTCTCTTTTATTAAAATTGCCTCTTTTCTTTCTAGCTTTTTCAAAATATTAAAAGGTACAAAACAGGGTTGGCCCTTTCACCTCTATTATTTGCTCTAACAATTGAACCTTTCTCAAACATTATTAGATCAAATAACTAGAAAAATTCAAGGATTCTTGACAGATGAAAGTTATTCCTGTAAAATTCAGTTATTTGTAGATGACATTTTAATAACAAGTGGTGATGTTGAAGCTTCAATAGAAAATGTAAGTCTATTAATTGCTTTGAAATACAGTCATGGTTAACGTTTAACCTTGATAAAACAGAAACTTTACTTATTGATAAAAAAGTTAGTAAATATTTAAGAAACTATACATTTTTATTTGGGACAATTCACAAATTAATTATCTTGGAATTATGATTAAATCTAATGTAAAAAACTTAATAACAATAAAGTATAGTAATTTAATAGGCACTGTTACTAAAATAATTAATTAGAACATTTTTTTACAATGGAAGATATACTTACTTTAATAAAAATGATAATACTACCAAAAATACTTTTCTATCTACAATCACTAATTATTCTCCTTCCTAAAAATCTGTAAGAAAATCACCTTAATTTTCTCTGGTTCCCCAATAACCCAACAATAGTCAATGACTGGAAAGTTAAAAGTTGGCAAGAAGGTGGATTAAGTTTTCCAAATGTTGAATTATATGCAACGTCCACAATTCTCAATATAATAAATATCTCTATGGTTAAATTCCTTTTACCAATCAACATGGAAATCCATTCATGAAAGATTAGTAAATAATAAAAGCTATGTTGTAGAATCTTTCTCTAAATTAGGAATTAATACATTTTACTGGATCTTGAAAGATGTGTTTAAATAAAAATACTATTCCTCTCCCTTCACTGATTACATCCTTATAAATTTCAAAATTTAAAATATTTATGAACTCTATTGTTCCCCATATCAAATACTGTGGGTTGTTTGGGAACTTTTAATATAAACAAAATGCTAGACCTTAGAGATGCAAATTTAATCTTTTGGCATCAATTCTTAATTTGAAATAAATCACATAATACAGATTAAAATCTACATGGATTTTCAAACAAAACATATTCCAAAGATACTTGAGTATTTTTTTAAATCAAATGTAACTCAAATAAGAACAAATCATATATATCAAGAATTTATAAAATAATAAGAGAAGAGTTTGGTTCCATAGATTCATTATTTTGGAATTACTCAACTAAGATCAATAAGAATGCCTTTTCTGATGAAGATAAGTGCTTAATTCTAAAATTTGTGAGAAAATCTACTTCTCTTTATTGGAAAATATATATACATCGAAATTTCTTCACAGAGCTTTTTTAACTACACAAAGTGGCTTTAATATATAACTATGGGAAATGAATTGTTGGAGGTGTAATGAAGTCTCTAATGCAGATTGATTTCATGTAATATTGGATTGTAAAATAACTCATTTTTGGGTTGAATTTAGCAATTTTGCCCAAACTTTGTAGGCAAATAATTGTATCCTTTGTAACTCCTCAGTCTTATTTAATGTAACAGTTCCAGATTCCATAGCTAGGGTGCAGGTGCCTCTCCTTTGGTCCACTTTAGGTATAACAAGAAAAATAGTCACAAAGAACTGGAAATGTAAAACCACTCTTTATTTCACTGAATTCATTAATTTAGCAAAAATGTCTGTAAAAAAGAATTATCAACTGCCAAAATGATATTACTTACCAGTGTAGATTTCTTAGCAAAAGTCCTAGAAGACAAACTGCTCCTTCATCATGGATATTAAAGCAGCTACCATAGCTTCATGGCAGATAATAAACTTCAATGATTTGCATCCAACCATGCATGAGGAATGATACTGACATAGTCTCAGATTACATGCTTAACTACAATGAGCAGAGAAACATACTGAAACTGTTTAGATATTTTGTAAATATTTGATGCAGTATGTTATCACATATTTACAAGTGAAGTTAAAAAAAAAAAAAAAAAAAGATACCTAGCACAGACCTTGAGGTCTGATTTTGAAAATATCTCTACTCTAACAGATGGTGAAATGGCAAGCTGGCATCCCAACCTTGCTTAAAATTTAAGCTTTATAACCTTTCATGTTGACATCTGGTGACCCTTCCACTTTCACAGCATTTGACAACATAGTTGATAAAGCCAAATTTCACAGTATGCTGCCAAGAAAAATTTTTATTATACATATCATAATATACACCATATCATCTCTGATATCCAGACATTGCTCCTTGTTAGTAGAATGTTGGTCACTACCAAATCTATAGTTTTTAAATCATTTAAGGCAAAATATGAAATTTTTTCAAATGTTAGAGAAAAATAAATTGTCTTAGGTTCATCACCTCCTTACTTTTTACTGCTGAAATGGTCTCAAGCTAGATACCTTGTGCAGTGCTTGAACAACATGTAGCCTTAAAAAGACATGTTGCATCCACCATAAAGAATATTACGGGAAAGGAGGTCTGTTTTATCAAGATATCGCCATGCATACTCTTCAGTTCAGGCTAATCCTCATGCTCATCATCAACAACCCCTCTTTTTCTCCCATTTTCAACATGAGGTTAGGGTGTCAAGACCTCTCCTCTCAATTCAGTGCCATTCCCATACCTTTTTTGACCATCATTATTGATGGTCACAGATCTTCCCTCATGCAAACCATGTTTGCTGGATGTCCACATTTCCTTTTCCTTTTTCCTGTCTTCCAAAATGTCTTTGCCAAATTATCTTCTGCCTTCTTGCACATGTAATTGGACCATTGTAAGCTGTTATGTTTGACCTTTTTTACAGCTGGAGCTACTTTGGCTTCTGCCCTGATGCCATTTCTTCATCTGTCCCACAGTATCTGCATCCTACCACCCATCTTAGGCAATTCATCTCAACCAACTTTAGCTTTCTTAACTGCACTGCATTTCCTGCCCTGTACAGAACATAAGTAGTAGTTGCATCACTGTTTTGTACACCTTACATTTCAGGTTCTTTGGCATACGTCTATGATATACTACCCCTGGCATTCTGTGCCATTTGGCTGCAACTCATCTGATCCAAGACTTGATCCCTTTTCCTCAGCTATACTCCAAAATACTTGAAGCTGATAAGCTATTCCACTATGTTCCCTTTTATCTTGAATTTCAGCTTCTCCTGAAAACCCCCATTTGCTAACATGGCAATGGTCTTGTTTGTACCCTAGTTTCCTTCTGTGTGCCTTCAGTTTTGCACTTTTTTCCCATAAAATATTTGCTGAAGTTCCTGTTCCGAGTCTAACTGTAATGCCACATCATCTGCATATGGCAGCTTTGTTGATCTGTCCATTTTGACTTGTTTGCTGATCTAGTACATCACTTACAAACAGTGGGCTCAGATCTGAACTCTGATACACTCCACACCAACTGGGTACCCCTCTGTGAGTCTAACCCTGTTTCTAATTTTGTCATTGAGTCTCTGCACATAGCCTGCTGTAGTCTACTATTGTTTCTAGATCTTTAAACTATCACAGAACTCCCAAATTAACTTTCTTGGGGCCTTGACATATTTTTCTCTAAGTCTAAAAAAGCCCAGTTGAGCTGTTTTTTCATCTCACTCTCTTTTTCTCCAACTGTCTCACTGCAAACATTCAATCAGTTGTACTGCATCCTGATCTGAATCTGAACTGCTCATCTCCCATCTAACTTTTTACTCTGCATTCATTTATTAATAATCCTCTCCAGCACTTTCTTGCCACACAACAGGATTTTGATACCTCTAAAATGTCTGCAGTTGTGAATATATAGGAATAAAAATGAGCTCAGCAACACAAATCAATCCAAATGTTTAATAAAACAACAAAGCTTTTGTCTTAACCCTTCAGCAGTGTAAAAAACTAACACTCAACACCATCCTTAAATACATTACAAAAATAACACAGCCAATGAAAATCAACAATTAATGCAATTAAAAATGAATGCCATTAAAGAGCATGAGCATTTAATGCAAGCACATCTGTTTGTATTTTAGATTAGGCTTTACTGATACTGTCTAGGTAAGTCCAGGTGAGTCAGCCTGCAACTGGATAATCCAATCATATTCTTTCATTTCTAGTTTGTTATTAATGTCCCCTCTCAAGTTCTTAAAAACTTTGTCCCTCACCCTAAAAGAAAAAACATGGTTGCTGTCCTTCTCACTAATATGCATAGCCAAAGAATTTGTGCAAGCATTCCTTCTAATATCAGACCTATGTTCAATGATTCTTTTAATTTTCTTGTAGAATTCCCTACATAACTTGTGCATACATTGCAAGTTGCTAAATACACTATATTTATGGAATCACATGTCGCAAAACAAATAAAAGTATATGTCATCTTAGTATTAGAATGGATAAAAACAGTATCCCCATTAATAAAAATTGCAACAGCAACAATTACAACATGGAGAAGTACCATTTTTATTAGAAAGGCTTCTTTCTTCTTTCAAAAGTTGTACAAATGTCCTTATACCATAATTGCTGTTTTAAACTTGGGCAATTATGATAGGAAAAACTTGGACTGGTGCCAATAATAGATCGTAGTTCGGGCAAAGATCTTAAAATAAGTCAATTCTGACTTAAAATCTTCTTTAAATTGTTTGTATTCCTATTAAAAGTAGTTATATGCCATAATCTATCATTCTTTTCAGACAGGATATGTCCTTCATTAGGTAAATGTAAACAATCCATTCCAAAATAAGGACTAGCCCTATCACTTCTTGAACTTACAGCTTCTTCCATCAAAGTATTCAAAATTATTTCATCATACCCTCTTGCAAGGAATTCTTGTTTTATCTCAAACATTTGTTCATAACATTTATTCAAATTTGTGTTGAGTCTACTCATTCTTATAAATTGCCCACTAACTATGCCTCTAAAAACATGGGGGGCATGCATACTGCTCCAATGTAAGAATTTGTTCTGTGTACAGATTTTTTAAAAAATTGTTGTGTGTATATTAACACCATCATATAACAGGGAGACAGCTGGAAAATTATTACTTTTCCTAGAAAATTTCAAAAAATCAGTACTTGTATTTAAATAAAGAAAATATTTAAATATTCAATAAAATAATGTAATTCATTAACTGTACCACTCCACACAAAAAATATATCAACAAAGCTTTTAAAGCAGTTTACTTTTGATGAATATTGCAAATGTGCATTATAGTTGTGAATTTCTCATTTGGTCATGTATAATGCTTATTTTCCAGTCGTCTGGGTCGTGCCTCTCTCTCTATATTATTCTGAGTACCATTAAGAGTCATTTCTTCCTTGACTTGCCCAATATCTTGATCATGTCTGCTGCGACCTTACCTGAACCTGCTGCTTTCTTCTCAGTGCTTTCGTTCTTCTTCGGGGGCTGGGTCTTCTTCCTCTGTAATTGTAGGCAAAGTATGGTGTTGTACAACTTCTGGTTTTC
This sequence comes from Protopterus annectens, assembly GCF_019279795.1. Taxonomy (NCBI): domain Eukaryota; kingdom Metazoa; phylum Chordata; order Ceratodontiformes; family Protopteridae; genus Protopterus; species Protopterus annectens. The sequence goes on from NC_056749.1 coordinate 515,201,539, forward strand.
TTTTTCATTCAGAAGCTGCTGGAAGTCCTCCCTCCATCTTACTTTGATGTCCCATGGACCGGTGAGAAGGTTATTGCTGGAATCAGTTATTTATTGCATGGGATGGCCATCTTCTTTATCTTTTTGATTTTGCTGGGAGACCTGACAGAGTTTATTTGTACTGTCTGATGAGTCACTTGCCACAAGCTGACAAGGTGCCTCTGATGACTAGTTCTTTGTTATTGCAATTTGTATTGCAACTGTTCTCATATCATCTTTGTTAGCCAACCAGTATTCCTTCTTAGAATGGTTCATCTTTTCTATCTCACACTTTATCTACTACTTTCTTTTCATAACTTCCTGGACTTCTGCATTGTACCACCAGTTTTCCTTATGTACCTTATTTACATATGTAGCTCAGCCACATACCTGCTCCATCGTCTTCACATATGCTGTTTGGAGGGCCGTCATTCTTTTTTGACTACTTTGTTACTAACTGTACCTCTAACAGTCCACAGAGCAGTTATACTGCTAAATACTGGTTAGAAAACAAGCTGTGAGTTGGAGAGGAAACACAAAACATAATCACTTGATGCAGTTTTCCCATGTGCCTCTGATACAAGAGATTTGGGAGGTCACTCAGTAGAAGTTCTAGCTTTGCTGGAATTTTCATTTTGTTTTTACTGATTGATTTTAAAGATGACAGAGAGGAAATGATGCAGGTATGTTTTTTGTCAGTGAATGGAAATGACCTTGTTTTTTTTACATGAAGTAATGTGAAGCTTTTTAAAAGCTGTCATGAGATAGGCCATGCATAGTCAGATAATGATGGAATATACAAGTGGGATGGCTAAGTGGTATTTTCTCACATTAAGTAAGGCAGCAGAGATAATCTGAGATTAAAAATTCTTCATGAGTTACAACATAATGGCTTTATAAACTGCCTACAAACAGATGGGAACAGAGTATGTGGGGGTGCTCAGGCACTTAAGCTGAAACAAGGACAATTGTTCCTTCATTAGTTTAGCACTTTGGCTGAGGAGGAGTTATGCCCAAGTATAAATATCAAAGGTGTGATTATTTTACATATGCCTGTGGCTAGCTAGAGCATTGTCCAGGTGCCTTTCTTGCTCAACTGTCTTGTATGAAAGTTTGTTAATGTACCTCCCTCGGCAATACACTGCAGTGGCTGATTCACCAAGTCCATGAATAGTGACATGAGATAAACTTATATGAAACAAAGTATTTTTGTTGTTTTGCTTAATGTGATCACTGAGACTTTTATTAACCTAGCAACAAATATTTTTATAGACTTGTCTTGAAAATGTAGTGTATGCCTTGAAGTACAAATGACATAAATGTGCAAGAAAAAAGCTCTTAAATACATTCAGAATAGATGACCAATTAGCATCTAGTTATATTTCCAAGTTATGGGGATATACCTGAAGCTGGCCATAACAAGGAGAGTGGTCTTAACCTTTTTCTGTTCATGCAGTTTTCCACTGTTAAGCTGCAGTCATTACTATAAGAATGAAAAATGAAAAACAAAGTATCCAACAACAAAGGCGAGACCCAGAACCGAGACTAAGACTATTAATGAAGTGCTTTTTGTTGCCGTATATACGGCAACTTCTTCAGATTAATACAAACAAAAAACCTTACAAGCTTATATAGCAGATACAAAAAAATCACATGATAGGCGGTCAGCTGGTGTAACGTACATCGCTATAAAGCAACACATTCAAAAAAATCCACCCACATGTTCATCATTCTACCTAATTGGATTCAAGTCTCAAACAGAGACTACTTTCAATCCACATACGTCCCCCCTCTCTTCAAAACATCAGGTATAAAATGATAAGAAAGGTTAATGTAAATATAACTCATTAAATTAATCTAAACATTTAGACATATAAAATATAATCATGATAAGGGAGTTATACTATTATGGACAGTATTGTAGTATTGTAGGCCTGCCACTGTCATATAATTGTTTACAATCGTTGGTGAGAGTTTAGCTGCCATCTATATACATATGTATGCACATATTTTCATACAAACTTGAAAAGAAGTTGCACCTATATATATGTTGGGACTTGTAGTGAAGTAACCAATATGTCAAATGGTTTCATTTTAGGTTAACATTCTAAATTTTTTAAATGAACATAATACAAGATGATTTTATATGTCTAAATGTAGAGATTAATTTAATGAGTTATATTTACATTAACCTTTCTTATCATTTTATATCTGATGTTTTGAAGGGGAGGGGGGGTATGTGGATTGAAAGTAGTCTCATACCAGCTGACCGCATCCATCAGTTTGTTATTTACCCCGTTTGTTTTAGTCATTACTATAAGAAAGAATGAAATGAATTACTATCAGTATGAAGAACAGAACACCATAATTTTGTCTAGGCAGCTGATGGATCAAGCAAGTGCATAAAGGGAACTAGTTTTGCCTGAGTAACACTGCAAACCAGCTGTGACTGTCTGAAGGTGTTCAGTTTCTTGAACTAAGAGGCTGTTTTGTGGCTAATCTGATTTAAGCTGTATCTTTACATGACTATGTTTCCATGGAAAGAGTTTTAGCAGTTTGTGATGAGTAGGAATGGAGCTAATATAAGTATGTCTGGGGGAGGGAAAGTGGTGATGGATGAATGGAAAGAAAGGAAAGCTATGGTTTTATGGTACGACTAGTGAGTAATACCATAAACACCTAGTCCGGTCTTGGTACAGAGTCACAATAATGTTCAGGCAGTTACTAAGAGCTGCAGTGGACCTTTGTCAGTACTTAGAGACTTTTATCTCATCCTACTTGAATACCTCATTTACTGAAATGTCTCTGTAATATTGCCTTTGCATTACTTCCGAATCATTTTTTTGTTGCAGTACAGTTTCTAAGTTGATTTGTGCCAGTGCTTGTAATGACACTGAGTTAGTCAAGTAATGCACAATGTGGCTACATCATTTTACATTCATATATTCATCATAAAATCATTCCAGGTCTTTCGGGAAGAAAAAGCATCTTTGGATAACCTAGTGCAAAAAACAAGTAATCTCCGTGGTATCCACGAAGTCTCAAAGCAACACACTAAACAAGTATAGTGTGGTGTTGCAATGTTTGTAAAATGATTCAAAATCTCTAACTACTAAATAGACAACATGATTCTTGCCATTATTGACCAACACACAAAACACTTGAACCTTCCAGTAAAGTTAAAAATATATTTAAGAATGGACTATTTTTTATTACACTTTCATAGCTGATCCCTGTTTAACGATACTTTAACTGGAAATATTTTTTTCTTCTGCTAAGGGTAGTGCACCTCAGAATGCCAAACATCATCAATGTGTTCTCAAACATTTTACTCCATGTTCTGATTATTTTATATTCCTTTTATTAGGAAAGGTAGAGTTTCTTACTTTTAACTTGTCAGTATCCTATAGATGGGTGTCTTTTCTACAGTTTTCTGAATGTTTTGTTTGGCATAGCTTGTTATCAAGTTTAATTTATTGCTGTGTAACCCCCCTCTTTAAATTTGCTATTATTAAACTCAGTAATACAGAATAGCATTGGCATCTACCACCTTATTCCCATTTTGTACACTGACCATCACCTAGAAGCAATGTTCACACCGCCGGGTGGCTAGCCCTGCCACAGCCATTCTTACGGACCACACACGTGTACTCACACCTACAGCTGACATATATTTGATAACAAAACTTATATTAAAATGTCTTTGATGACAAGTAAAACATTTAGAAGAACTTTTGTTTCACAATGCAAATTTTCTTGGCTTTTAACTGGCATCATAGCCTCAAACAAAAAGTTTTTCAGATTGGTTCTCAGCTGGGCTGCCTTATTTGCACTGTCTGCATGTCCTCATTGCATTCTTGTGTGTTTTCTTCAGGAACTCCAGGTTCCTCTCATATCCTAAAAGTATGGAGCAGGTGGATTTGTGACTCTAGATTTTCTGTAGAGGGGTGTGTGTGCTTGCAGTGCATGTGTGGTATGAAGAAAGGCCTAGAAATCTACTTCCATTCCTCACTTGCCTAGTAAACTCTGTGGATGGTGACAGCTGTTCAGAGGGTCACTATAGCAGCTGCATGTGACTCAACAGCAATGGATGGATGGCTGTTGTTGTACAGTATACATATCTCAGTAGTAGTAATGCCATGCTTATGTACTTTTAGGCATATGCAGAATTGACTGACTGAGGATAGAGCTGTAGCTATTCCAGGGTGAAGGCAGTAACTGGCCAAATTCAAGCTTTTAGGGGTGATGTGATTAACACTGCAGCAGAAGTGCCACGTGAGCCCCCAAGTTAGTGGTGCTTGTGTGGCTGGGCACAAGTTCAGTTTTGGAAGTCATGTAAGTAGTCACAGTATGAAACTGCAGCTGCTTAAATTATTTAAATAGCTTGTTTTGAGTGTGCACACCATCTGTTAAGAACAGTAAAAAGGAGGAAATACTGCTTGTTGCTGTTTTGATCTTAAGTATTGGCTGAGGGGCAGAGCTGAAGTTGGCTCATTTGGCAACTTGTGCTGCTCCCCAAAATGGTACCCCTCAATGCTAAGTTGAGGAACAAAATTAAATAAATACATACATATATACATACACACATACATGCATACATAAAGGATCCATCCACCAATCTGGAGCTCCTCCCTTCTCTCCTAAAGATAAGCACTAGGTCCTAATGTCCTAATACTCTACATGACAGCAAAAAAGGAAATAAAAAAGGTTCATTCTTTAATCTGACACTCCTTTCTTCTCATCTAAAGAGGACCACAAGGTCTTAATGCCTTCCTGCACTACTGCCTACCCCCATGTTTCCATGAAAAGCTTAAAAAAAGGATGTGCTGATCATTCCCACTGACACCTGGCTGCTCCCTTCACCCCACCCGAGCTACTCTTCTGTTAAGGAGTGAGTCAACTGACTGTATATACAGCTAGCAAAGAATTTGGGATGTTTGTCTCCCCTCAGTCTGAAATGAGTGGCTTAATCATCTAGACAGTAAACCTTCTGAGCCAAGTAATAAGATAGCAGGGCTATTAATCAAATGAAATACTGAAAATCCCACTCTGATGAGCATTCAAAATGAAAATTATTAAAAGGTTGATTCACTGAAAATAGCCTTTTCACAAGGGTGTAGCAAGGATTTTTGAAATTGTACAGTTCTAAATGAAAACCGTGAAATTCAGGCTTACAATTTACAAAGTCCTGCGCTATACATTCTGAAAGTCTAACAGACTGAAACATTCAACTGGAAAAATCCAGAAAAGGCAAGAAAAAATAAGTCTGGAAGACTAAAATGAAATACATGCCTTGCAAGTTAAAGAGTGTTTTACAGTGGAGAGGCAAATGCCACTGGACATCCTATGTGAGGGCTTCACCCCCTACCTGCATGTAATTACTCCAGCTCCGAGGGTCCCTTCCCAGAGGAGCCAACCACATAGTAAACATATGAAGCACATAGGAAAGAAGGCTGGGGGACAAGTCCACAAACAGAACCACAGGATTCGTGCCCGTTTTCCAAAATGCAAACTTCTACATCTATAAATACATATTTAAATGTTTTCATCCTCTGTGCAAAGTTACAGTTCTTTCACAATATTCCTATTAGAGCATACACTGCAATGTGCACTTGTGTGTCATCAAAATAAAAATCTTTTCTGTTGGATGAACTGCAACAACCATTTAAACCTTCCATTTTTCTGTTGTCATGTGCCTCACATATGAAAGACAGATAGATATGAATAGTAAACATATGACAATTCGACAGGAATTTCATTACTACCTGAACACTATATACTGTATATGCATATCAGAAATGTAAATATAATTTTAGCATTCAGCTACTAGCATTTTGTGTTCTGATTGTAACACTGATTATATAAGGTAAAACCAGAACTATATACCAACAATCAAATTGTTGTCCCCCCTCCCCCATTCGACACAGTGGTACATACTACCTTGCATAAGACTAAGGGTGCATTTGTGGCAGTAACATTCACCCCCATCTGACACAACTGTACATACTAGCTGGCATGAGACTAAGGGTACATTTGTGACAGTAACATTCACTGGTGGAGCTAAACATTTTTAATGTGTATACTAGCATTATATATTACAACTCCTCCCTAGTAACATCATGTTTGGTTTTACAGTATATATATTTATTAAAAATATGCAAGGTCGAAGTTTGTTTGTCTTTTCGGCTTTTTCCCAGTAAGGGGTCGCCACAGCGGAACTCCGGTCCGCTAATGATTGGCAGTAGAGTTTTATGAAACGCCGAGGTGCCAGCTCGACGCCCAACCTTGCATGCCCATTATGTGCTACTGAACCGCAGGGAGGACATGCAGACTCCACAAAGAAGGCACTCCCAAGCCACACTGAGAATCGAACGGGAGAACCTCTTGCTGTGAGGTAACAACGCTACCGCTGTACCACCGCGGCATGCAATTTAATTATTTAATTACAGACACTAACGTACCTGCACAAGAAACCTCTAAATGGTTAAGCAGCAATACATCTTTGCTAACTCACTTGCAGACTTTTAATTTAAAAGCTTTAAGGATATGAAATTATATTTTTGAGCTGTGTAGTAGGTTAAGCCTCAAAATGAAATTTGAAAACTGTGGCTAACATGGTGTATGCCTGGTTACAAGAAAATGAGAGATCGTATTCTTGAGTTGTGCAGAATGCTACCTACTCAAAAATTTATTTGAAAATCGTGCTTTATATGGTATATACATTGCTAAAAGAAACCAACAATTTGTCTGTCACATTCTGAGGAAATCTCAAAATGTCGTAAAAACATCATGAGGTTTTATGGTTAATATTTTAGAATGTTGGTACAGGCTGAGTTGCAGATTTTGCTCTGTGCTGGGTACCAAAATGGAGGAAGTAGTAGTAAGTTTTATGTTTATTTTTCACCTTTTCCCTTTTTTGTGAGTCTATGCAACCTTAGAGGTGGTGTATGGAATTAGAATTGGTGTATGGAAATCAGGCTCATGGAGACTTGTCCCCACATGGGTGGGGGGTGTAAAGTGGGGCTTGACACCTTCAAAAAAACAATTTTTTTGTGTTTTGAAGCTTTTGAAGTGCTGTTTATATGGGGATATGCTTTTGTGGTGATAAATCTATTGTTAACTAAATGACATAATCACAAATCATAGTGAATCCCTGTCTATATGTATGACCTTTCAGAGACCACTACAAGAAACAAAGTATTTATACTCCTCCAAGATAGGGTTGGATATTATTGTTTAATGAGGCTAGGATTTTTAGCCAGAAAAACAGGTTTTCCACTGCTCATTTTTTCCTGCTGCACCTGCTAATCATCAAGGCACCCCTATTAGCTATACCCATTCATTTCCCCCATCCAGGGTATTACCAGTGAAGGTGATAGATGACTAGAGATTGCTGCCCCACAGGAAGTGGTTCATACCCTTGCTGGTATCCTGACAATGAGGGTGTATTTATTATGGGCTGTAACCCCTCCCATGGGCAGAAAACAAGTAACCTGTATCAGCAATGGAGACACTTTACCCTCCCCATGTAAGTGAACTGTCATGTTCCTACAATGAGGACTGATGCATTTGTAGTTTTGTGGCCAAATGCCCAAGCCTGTATTATCCCTTTGCATCTGTGCCACATCACTGATGGACTGTGGCATTGGGGATTCATATCACTTCACAGAAAGACCATTTCACTGACACCCATTTCACTGAGATAAATCACCTAAAGCTCATTTCACTGACAAGTAGATCCTGGTGTTAGTATATATAGTTAGAGACCTAGTTGGGTTTTACCAAATAATGTAAAACAAAACCAGACAACATAAAAACTGTACCCCTGACACCCCCTAACTATATATACTAACACCAGGATCACACTACAGTGGGGAAAAGGACATATACCTTTGACTTGCCTTAGAGTACTATTTGTCAATGAAATGAGTTTTACGTGAAATGAACTTTCAGTAAAATAAATTTTAGGTGATTTGGTCTCAGTGAAATGGGTGTCAGTGAAATGGTCTTTCATTGAAGTGATACGAATCTGGCATTGGACAGTTATGGTAACCCACCTCTTAAGGACATGCACTCATATTCTCCTGAGTCACTAATCAAACTTGAGTTACTTCAACCATCAGCAGGCTCTATCCCTCTATGCCAATTGCCAACCAAAAAAAAACCAACAATGATAAAACACAAACAAGTTTCAATGTTTCTCTCCTGAAATATTGCGGTCATTTCAGAAACAGTATTTTTAGACAATGAAGTTCAGAAAATTATACTTTGACTAAATATAAAAAGTACACACAAGATACTGTGCCAATGAAAACATTACATAATTAGTTGTGGCATACTTCCTTAATGGCTTCAGTACATGTACAACATCAGGCCCAGACCTCTTATCACAATCCAAAAATAAACATTTAACAGAAACAAGTTGAACTAATACTTGTTTGCAGCTGATACCCTGCATCAGCTATGTACTCATATTATACTGTTCTACTTAACAGAGAATCCAGGAGAAAGTGCAAAATAAATAAAAAATAAGGGTTATTTCCACTTCCCTTAATGGCCACTACCCACAGTGTATTCAGAATTTGTGCCTCTTATTCTCATCTTAAAGAACACATTAGTGGAAACAAACAGGCTCCACCTTCATCACCTCTTTGCGACCACAATATGAAAACAAAAATAATTGCTGTCATGTAATGGCAGAGTAAATAATAGAACATAATGAATTCTTCAAAAAACGTAAATGAAAACAGCCATAAATACTTACCCCATAAACAAGTTCACCCACCATGCCATTCCAAATTTTTGTTTCTGGGTCTCTAGCTCCATATTTACCATCTTCAACAATTGCCAGTCTGTATTTGATGCCAACATGCTTTGCTATTTCAGCTGCAAGGTCCACACAGTACCCTTCATATCTATCATTTCCTTCTAGTTGTTCAAAGTTTTTCTTCTTCATAACATACGGAGCTTCCTGCAATGGTGAAGAATTATTAATATCTACACATTGTTTGTGTCAATGCTGTAGCATGGCAAACACAATACTATAATTTCCACAATCAGTAACTGTCTATATAGAAACAATAGTGTTGTATGATGTTACTATGCAAGTTATGATAAATCATTACAAAATAAAGTTAAAGAAATATATTTTTCAATATTAAACACAGTAAAGTATAAAATGCTGTACATATGGTTATTGTGGTAAAAGAACCTGCAGAATGAGAAAATCAGGATGCTTAGTTTAAAGGTAGTTCAATGCAGTAAAAGAATGAATAAAAACTTCCCTGATACATCTCTTTACCGACAAAAGTAATTCTTTTTCTACAAGGTCAAAAGCTTTAAATATCACAAAATACAAAGCCTACCACAATTGTAGTGACTACTATTGTTCTGTTTTCAACTGATGCTGATTCATTTGTAAGCGGCTGGTCCACTCCAGCGACAAATTTCTCATATTCATTCCAGTAGCCGACCTAAAAAGAATGATCAGATTGTTAGTAGCTTTATATGCTTTATACATTACATGAGATAGTTTTTAAGGAATGTGACAATTACAAAAAAAAAAAAAATGCTGAATTAATTTCTTTAATGTAGTTCAGTGATCTGGGTAGGGGAACTCACAAAGATATTTTCAGCTTTTGTCAAACACATTTTGCACTAACAAATTAAATCAAGTGTTTCCACCCTCCTGGCAAGTATTTTGTTTGAACATTTGAAATTACAGTGTTTTTACTTTCTTGATTCTGTTTGTGCTGAAGTCAACAACAGACCCATGACTCGAGACAAAGGGCCATAATAAATGATAATTAAAAACATTTACATTAGTTATTTTGTCTTGCGTTTGTGGTAATATCCCACAAATTACAATATTAACAAAGTATAACAACATCCATACTTCGAAGTCTGCATAACAATTTCTATTTAAATAGTTACATCATTACAGAGTTCGGCGTTTTACATATTCTCAAGTAATGATTTGAACACATAACCATCTCAGAGGAACAACTAAAAGTATAGAGGCTCAGTACACATGAAGTGGCTTTAGCAATTAAGATTTCTTCTCCAGAGCTTCAGGTTGTGGGGTTTGAGACTCAGCCATAGTCTCTAGTTATTAGCTGTGCGGAATTTTCATATTATGCCCACATCTGAATAGATTTTATCTAGGTACACAAATTTCGTACATCCACCCATGCACATGCCATTTGACTGACTCTAAAGTGTTCATATATACTGCAGTCATATCTCTCAATCTCATAGCACAAGAATTCTGGACAAAGCAGAAACAATGGTGCACAAAGGCCCAAAATAAGGACTGGTTTTAAATATTACTCATAGAAACTTACAAAGTTGGTAGAATTATGGGCATTAGCATGACTCTTCTGAATGATACAGAGTCTGAACCTCAAATGTTTGTCATTTTTTAGTGACTTCAGTACTCAATGATTTGCCAGTAAACCACAAATTTTATTATGACCAGACCAAACATATGAGGCAAAAATCTGGACTTTCTGCAAAATTCTAGATGCTGGGGAGGGTTGCAATTACAATTACCTTGGCCCTTATGGTGAAGGTCATGGTTAAATGGGGTCAAATGAAACTAGTTCACTTACCTACTTAAATTAATACATCATAAAATGAATAAGTAAAAGACTACATCTACCATAAAACATTTTACAGCTCAGAAGGTGTGCTTTATTATACAGAACTGGTGCAAAGAATAGGGCATTGCAGGCACTCTACCAACTTCTGGAAGGAGACACAAAGAAACTATATCAGGTTGCAAAGCAAAGGCAGAAAGATTAAGAGGATAGTCAGACACCCTTCATAAGGGATGCCAACAGCAACCTACTAACCAGTGCACAGAACATCAAAGGCAGATGTAGGGGGTAATTCCAGCAGCTTCTGAATGAAGAATACCCCACAGAAGCTGTACTGCCCCAGATAGAGCCTACAATGAGAGAAGAGAAGGAACCCACCCTACAAGAAGTAAGAATAGCACGAAGGAAAATGAAGTCAGGGAAAGCAGCAGGCTCCGATGAGGTCACAGCAGGTATGATAAAGATGCTCCTATCCCCACACAGCATGCCTTTAGACCTAATCACAGCACCTACACTGCCCTGCTCTCCTTCACACATACTGCTGCAGAAGCTATGGACAATAACCACCTTGTATCCTGCCTCTTTCTTGACCTCTCCAAAGCTTTCAACTAACAGACCTTAACCTCTCCCCCTACTATTCACCAGTTCTCTAGCTATCTCACAAACAGACTCCAGTCTGTTAGGTGGGAATCTGCCTGTGCCCCTTTTCTTCCTATCCAAACAGGTGTCCCCTAAGGATCAATCCTAGAGCCACTTCTTTTCAATATCTTCACCAATAACCTACACTCCTCCTGCTCTTCCTCTACTATTATTCAATTTGCAGACGACTCTACAATCATCTCTATCTCTGACAGCATTCCTAACCTTCACTCCTTAACACAACAATCTTTTTCATCCATCAAAAATGGCTGCCATTCATACACAACAGAGTATCAAAAAAAATAACCAAAAACTTGGCCTTCTGTACTGAACTAAAACATTTCTAGCTCCTAAACCTAGATCAGCTCTTGCTCAAGCCTTTCTCCTTCCTTCCCTTCTGTATGCCTCCCCTATCCTTACTCATGTCCAGACATCTCTCCTGTCCAAACTGGAACAAACCTATAACAACATAGCCAGATTTGCCACTAATCTGCCATGCAGATCTCATCACTGTCTTGCCCTAAACCAACTCCAATGGCTAGAATTCCCCCAGCTCCTCCTCCTCTCCCAGCTACAGCTTACTCACTCCCTACTAAACAAACCCTCAGCCTGCTCCTCACTCTCTTCACTTGTATCTCACTATACCCCAGCCCACCCACTGCAGCTCTGACCAGAACCTACTCGATATTTACAAGACTCACAAAAACACAGGCAAACTGCTTTATAGACACTCAGTCTCCTTAGCCTGGAACAGACTGCCCATAAACATATGTAACATCCCTAGCTCCCCCTGTTTCAAAGCTGAAGTTAAAAACTACCTCCTGAACTCTAGAATCTGCTCATGCCAAAATCCTCCATGAACTCAAGTACATGTTTTGTTACATAACCCTCCCCTTTTAACCTGTCAAACTGTTACACAAGTAACAACTCCCCCTTTCAATAATATGCATCCAAAAAACTCACTTCCTCAGTTAATAACTACTAGTGGTTTGAGACTTGAGAATGCCTATTATACTAATGGTAAAACACTATTTTTCAAATCCACAAGGATTCATCTGTATCTCATGTGGAATGCAACTGAAAAAAAAAAAAAACTTGTATATAGTAGACACCTGATCACTCGTAATTTTTATGCATCAGTTCTGTATTTTATGTATCTAGTTTGTATTTTCTCTGCTGTGTGAATATTGTTAATTTCTGTAAATTTTCTGTATTAAGGAAATACTTTAATCATTACTGTAAAGTTTTCTGTATTTTTCTGAAACTTTTCTCCTCAGGGCTCCACTGAAAATGGGCCAAATGGCTCAGCTGGACTAACCCAGTTAACAAATAGCAAATAAAAATAAAATAAATAGATAATTGGCGAGGGAAGGCAGTGTAGCGTATAGGAAAAATGGTAGTGCAGTGATAGAGAGGAAGAAGAAATAGGTTATGACAGTTGAGAAGAAGATAGAGATGAGAAAAAAGTCCAACTGGGCATTCCTAGACTTGGAGAAACCATATGACAAGATCCCAAGAAAGCTCATCTGGGCAGTACTGCGTTGGTTTTGAAATCTCAGAAACATTGGTAGAATTAATGCAGGCTGTGTTCAAGGACCCAATGACTTAAGTACAAACAGTGTTCAGCCTCACACAGGGGTTCCCAGTGGGAGTAGGTGTACACCAGGGCTCAGCTCTGAGCCCACTGCTATTCATACTGGTGATGGACTACATTAGCTAACAGGTTGAAGGGGACAGATCAACAAAGTTGCTGTATGCAGATGATCTGGCATTACAAGCAGACTCTAAGCAAGAACATCAGCAAAGAACAGGAGAATGGAATGAAAAACTGAAGGCACATGGGATGAAACTAAGCACAGATAAGACAGTTGTGATGGCAGGAAACTGGGGACATCAGAAGAAGCTGAAAATTGAGATAGAAGGGAAGATAGTGGTACAGGTAAATAGCTTCAAGTATCTGAAAGGGGTGGTTGAGGAGAAGGGAAGTCTGAATGAAGAGCTCAAAGATAGAACCAGAGGTGCTGCAGCCAACTGGCAGAAAGTCTCAGGTGTAGTATATGACAGAAGAATGCCAAAGAAGCTGAAAAGTAAGTTGTACAAGACAGTGGTGTGATCAAGTCCTACTGTATGACACAGCAACCTGGGCAGTAAAGGCAGAGCAGATGAAGCTAGAGGTGATGGAAATGAAGGGTGGTAGGAAGCACACTATGGGAAAGATGAAGAAATGAGGACATAAGAGCAAAAGCCAAAATAGCTATAAATGAAAAGATCAAAGAGAACAGATTGGACAAGTGCAGAAAAGTAGAAGACAATCTGGTGAAGAGGACTTGGGACAGACACGAGGAAGGTAAAAAGAAATGAGGATGTCCAGCAAAGAGGTGGATGGAGTGTGTGAAAGGAGATATGCGACATCAGGCAGGAGTGCAGCATTGAATTAAGATTTATTTATTTTTATTTATTTTACATTTGTTTACCGGGAAAATTCAACTGGGTTTAGTACATTTTCAGCAGAGGCCCAGGGAGAAAAGTTCCAAAACAATTCTTAACAAGTAGGTTACATAATATGTTAATGCTTCCCAAGAGAAGTTCCAAGATAATTTTTAGCATTTATTTACATTATACCTTATGGTGACACTTAACACAATACCCCAAAACCCCATGCAAAAAATGAGAAAAAGTGGGGTCATGAAGATGATGGCCAATGACCCCAACTACCTAAAAAGAATGTTTGCATTATCATAAAGGCCAACATGTCACAAATATTGAAATGTCACTGGTGTACTTAAGATTATTTATCAGAGCGGAACATTTTCAGACACAGCCCAAGTTTTACAGTGAGTACAAATTCAAAACAACAGACATATAATGACACAATAAAAAAAACATATCAGCCTGACAATGTGAACATTGGCTCTGGCTTGTCACTGCTGAAGTGGCTCCCTGACCCTGTGTGCAAAATGGGTTGTGAATGGATGGATGAATACTATAAATTTACAGATAACAATTTTACAAATGAAGGAACAGTCCTTAAAATATATCTACTCCTTTCTTAGGACTATATATGTTGCCACTGTTGACTGAAGAAAATTCAATACAGTTACAAAACTTATTCTGACATGTGATATTATGAGGTAGTGCCATCTGTGCCTTGGAGAGTAGGGCAATAGATATGTATATATGTCAGCAAAGCTAGTTAGAGTTTTGTAAAGAATTTTATATTATTTGACTATCACACTGATTTGAATAGATGGTTGAGGTAAAATATATATTTGTAAAATTACTTGTATTAAAAATGCATCAAAAGTAGGTCCTGCTGGACAAAAAGAATGTATGTGTGTATATTATGTTCTATTTACTGTAAATGCTCAAATGTGTATGTTTTATCAGAGAACCCTGGAAAGGTGGAAAGTCTGAAGTTGAGTTTTGGTTTTCAGATGGATGCTGACATGGATCTTGGTGAAGGTTTGTGTATTGTATCAGAGTCAGGGGGCCAGAGGTGATGTCATCCTCTGACTAGCATCTGGTTTCTTTGGAACCTTTGCAGCACCACTTTAGAATCTGACAGGAAAGATTTCTGACAGAATATATCTCACACATCCACACAGACAAAAAGAGATGTCATCTGGCTTTTGCTCTGGTAAAACACTCAACAAACATCAGCTTGCCTTGCTTTAGTAGTCAGGGAACAGTAATTCTTTAGTTAGTCAGGGACATTTAGTGAGAATACTTTAGTGTTGTTTTCTGAATCTGTGGGAAACTATCCAGCTGTTTCATTTTTTTATCTCTCTGTGTTGAAACTTTCATGTTTATTGTGTTCAGTATTCTCATGTTTTCTGTTTTATTATTTATCATTAAATATTTTAATACTTTTCATTGTGGCTGGTCCTTTAGAGAATACTTTTAACATTTTGAAGTACTTTTGCTTGTTTTAATGACACTGTGGCCTCTCCTGAAAGCCTTGCTGCTTTGGTCACACCTGTGATGATATGGGCAAATGCCAGCATAGCCAGCTGGAGTATGGTAAAGAATGATATTTCCTTTGAATATCAAACTGATTTATATAAGATGCTTGTGTTACAAAAGTACTAGAACTATATGTCCTTTGTATATCAAACTGATTTATACAGATGCTCGTGCTGAAAATTTATCTGTGAGCTTCACTTGTGTTAAAATGCATCAACAGTGCACCGAATTAAATGTACCAGCTAGCTTACTTTATGAAAAATAAGAGAAATATAAATGAGTTGTTAAACCATTAAAATGGTACTCCACAGTGCTGAACAGGATTGGAGATGCTAGGTCTGGGAAAAAGCCTTTGTTCATTATCTCAGTAAAAAGAGGGGAAACCCCAGGCACTGCCATAAACATTTAGATGTGTACTTTGGCAGACTATGATAAATTCCTGTCTCAGCTTCAAAGAGGAATACTGTGAGAACTCAGATGAGGTCATTCTGCCAGCCCTCTTAGAAATTATATTTTAGATACTACATAGAGAAATCTCAGAGTATTGAATATTCTGTTTTGGGGAACATAACTAGGAAAGACCCTCACCCACAGCATCTTGCCTTGCTGTAGTAAGCAACTTAACTAGGGAACAGCAATTCTTTTAGATTAGTCAGGAATATAGTGAAGCTTAGTTTAGATATTATTTTTCTTTATTTGTCTCAGTCTGTCCATCAATGTTCTTTTCAATATTTCCTGTGATCTGAACTCTGTGGTTTACTGTGATTACATATATATATATACATTCAGTAATTTCATGCTCTTTTATTTTTGATTATTACATATGTAAAGCTTTTACTTAACCTTTGAGAGTGCTTATATTTATTTGGTGACGCTGTGTAGGCCACTCCAGAAGGTCTATTCGTTTTAGTCAACTAGTATCATTTGCAGTAGTATTGATATTACACACTATAATTTTTCACCCTTTGTTAAGGGCCTTAGAATAGCTGATTGCAGAGTGTCTGGTGGTGGTAACTACTTTATACTCTGGGCAGAAGGGGGCACAGCTGGTTAATCTGGGCCAGCCTTTCCCAGGTGTGTGTGTGTGTGTGTGTGTGTGTGTGTGTGTGTGTGTGTGTGTGTGTGTGTGTGAAATCAAATCTCTCAGTGTGTGTGTCAGCTACTTGGAGCAGGGACACAAAGCACTGGGTTTAGAGAGAGAGAGAGAGAGAGAGAGTGTGCTGGAGGACTTGGCTCGGACACTCTGCCGAGGACCTAACTCTACAGCTTTACCAATGGGGAGTCTTATTGGGGATCTGGAGGGAGACAGATATAGAGATATCCAGACCTTGGGCTGAGTGGGCTCCCTTTGTGCTCTTAAGGGAAAGTGTACTTGATGCAGGGAGGTCTACATGTGGAAATACTGAGTGTATCCATTTGTATTCCAAGTACACATCCCTCGCCAGTGTCAGTGGTGAGGATTCAGGCTCCTTGATTACTGGCCCAGTGTGGGGATGTCAGATATTGGTGGCAGTGGTGGTCATCACATATTGGTAGCAGTGGAAGGCATCACAAAATCCTACCATATGTGTTAGTGTGAATTTTACACAGTATAAATGGATACCCTTTGTAAGAGCCTTAGGGTAGCTGACTGGTGGCAGCATGATTACCTCAGAGTCTTGGCAGAAAGGAGCACAGCTAGTAAATCTGTGCCAGTTTTCCCAGGTGTGTCTGTGTGTGTGTGTGTGTGTAACTCAAATATACAAGTATATTTGTTAAGAACAGAGACACAAAACTCTGAAGTGGTCAGTGTGGAGGTTTGTGTGGCTATGGAGATAACTGAAATAGGTTTGTGTGGCTATGGAGATAACTGAAATAGAGTCCAGCCCCAGGTCTGGAGCGAGCTCTCGGTGTGCTCAAGAGAAATTGTACTTGGTGCAGGGAGCTGCATCTTAAAATACTGTGTGACTCCATCTTTGCTCTTACTGATCATCCCTCATTGGAGTCAGTGGTGAGGATTGAGTCTTCCTCGATTGCTGGCCCTGAGTAAGGATCCATCACATGACAGACCACCTTTATAGCATATAGGTCCATTATGGGAGGGCTAAGAAAGAATGGAAGATAAAATCAAAAAGGAGGTTAAAGGAGGTTAACAGCAGCAAAAGTATAGGACATTAGAAATATATAGCACTTATCCATTAGGGCTGACCTTAGCACAACCAAGAACACATTATTACATTAAGTAACAAAAATACCAATATCTAAAATGCAGTTTCTATCAAGTCCACACTTTCTCTTAACCACTAGAACATTTGCAAATGCAACAGTGATACTTATTACGCAAGCTCAGAATGGAAAGCACATTGTAGCTCTGAATCCTTTCACAAATAAAGTATCACATTTAACTATATACACTTTTATCTCTACTGGAATTATAGCTTACAGCACATTCTGTGTATATATAAGACATTATGTGATGAAACAAAAGAGAAGACCATATACACAGCATGACATGTAGGTACATTGTGAAAGCACTTTGAGATCATGTAAGCAGCACAAATCGTCCTATAGACCGTATATACAGCATGACATGTAGCTACATTGTGAAAGCACTTTGTAATCGTGTAAGCACTTTGTAATCGTGTAAGCAGCACAAATCTTCCTGTAGCATAAACCAAGTATTCCAAGTCAATATATAACATGCAAGCACACATCCCAAAATATCTCCTTCATGTTTATCAACTGGACTTTCCACAACTTGATGATTTTATCCACATAACAGAAGACAATCATTTGTAATACAAGGCACAGTCATATTACAATCATAACCATTCATCAAGAGGGAAATGATGTGGGGCGTTCATTACATATATCACAGTTCTAGATGTAAAAATTCAGTTAATTATCACCATGTTGCTCCAATCTGGCCAAACATAAATGTAGTGGTCTGATTTGAGCCACATTCAGTAAAGGAAGAGCAAAATTACTAGATGCAAGAAGTAGAGGCAGACAACTGATGGACTTAAATGACACAACATAGACCCACCCCAACTATACATAATGAAAAACTGGGTCTTCAGTTTCAGCTACTAGTGCCTACTGCTTTGCATTTTATAGCATAGTTAGCTAGTGTACAATGGTGGTTTATTATAAACCCATGAACCTACGATACTATGTGGACCAGCAAGAAAATAGTTGGTGAAAGGAAGAAAAACAAAGTGGCACTGCAGATCTTTGTACTAATAACAATAGTAAATAACCTAATGTCAAATGCAGCTGAGGTGTGGTAAGGGGACAGTCTAATTAAGACTGTACAAAAGCACATTTTTGTATATTACTCATATGTGTTTGAATTCAATCCTAATAAAGTTTTCTTTCTTTGCTTAGGAAGGCAAAACATGCTTTATAGTCTGACCATGTCATATACATGCATTCAGACAGCAGTGCAGTGCTAACATCTTTAGGGGTCTCTATCATCCTAATAAGATACAAGACAATTATATTTTCCCATAATAAGACTCTCTTGATGATTATAGAAGAATTTACATGTTTCTTTCTTTTTTTGGTTACAAAACTCATTATACAATGAAACTGGTGACACTGACATTGGAACGGTTATTGGGCAAACATGAAAGTAATGCATGCGGTATATAATTCTGGGCATCAAAATGCTTATCTGTATTAACTTTGGCATAAAAGTGATGCATCTAACATAATGCTGGCAATGAAAATGAAAAAGGACTTATTACTGAATATGCAAGAGAGGGAGGCAGTGTGGTTTGGGGTCAAAATAATTTATATATAATGATGATCTCATAAGACTGGTATATATCTAAGGTAATATGCAATTTATATATAGTGATGATGTCATAAGAGTGGTGTATATCTAAGGAATATCACTAATGTTACCTTACAGATACAAGGTACAAGGGTTTAATTCTGACCTCTGGTTATTAAGTAGCTAGACTTGTAGAAGTCCGCAGACTGGCAGCCAGTCAGCAGAGGATTTACAATGAAATGTACATGCTCGTTGAATCTATATCCAAACTGAGTTAAATGCAGCAGCATAAGCATACAGACCAAACCACATGGAGTATGCATTCTTATGGAGTATGCATTCTTATAAAAGAGAATACAAACTGACACTTTGCAATGAAATCAACTTCTGTAGGTGGCTTGTACATGCGCAACTGCATAGTTACTTGCAAAAGTGCTTTTATGTAATGCGACTTTAGAATTATAAAAGTGAATTAGTGAATGTGATGAAAGGATATGAGCAAATAAAGCAGATATAGATAATATTGGGTGATTAATGATAGACATCAAGTATACAGAATGACTTTAGGCTTAAAAAAGTATATAAGAAAAGTAAGTGCTCATAAGCAATTAAATGATTATTGGTCAAAAGCCTTTTTACCATGTGACTTTCTGTGAAGCAAGGAAATTGGAAGGAGCTGCTACTGATGCAATGCATTATGAGGCTAACATGGTAGAATGGACAGTGCTGTTAATGAGTAAAGTTAAGGTTTATTCTGAAATCCACAAGCGTACAAGGTGCTTATAGTGACTTTGTGAGGATCTGCAATGGGTACCAAAGCATGTGGGCTGCTATTCCATTTGCTAGCTTCAGTATAACTTGGCCATTGTAGTAGTATACCATGTGATATCAATGCAAGAAGTTTGAATGTAACAAACACTAAAGTAATGCTCAACATAGGGTCATGGCTAACAATGATACAAAGTTAGTATCCTAGAACATATCTTCTAAGTTAAAGCTTAATTACTTTACAAAGATCTTTGACTGAATGGTTACTTTTCTATTTTATTTGGGTACTACAATGGCACAATCATAACTCCATCAAAACCTGAAGAAATCATGCATCAATGCAACCTGAATTAAGGTAGTTGTAAAGCCTGAATGAGATATCACAAATCATACTGAAAACATGATTGTCCTTCCCTGTTGCTATATCCTTCCTGCATGTCACTCCTATGTATGAATGTGTCCACTGTATTTTAATCAACTACCATTGCATGATAGACTGAGATGATATAATATTCCCCTCCTCTGGTGTAACATTTCTGTGAATTAGTTTATGACTACTGAAATTAATACAAACATATCTCACACCAATATTTGTTTGTGTCTTTCGGCTTTTCCCGGTTAGGGGTCGCCACAACGGAACTCCGGTCCACTAATGATTGGCAGTTGATTTTTTACGTACCGGCTTGCCAGGCCTGACGCACAACCTTCAACGAAGGTACGCCCATTCACGTATGTCTCCACGCAGAAGATGCTCTAGCTGAGAATCGAACCGGACAGCATCTTACTGTGAGGTGACAACGCTACATAATCCCTTAAAAAATGAAGTGCGTACTAGTTATCCTGTTGGTATTTTCTTACAGGAATACAATAACTTTTATTACTCAGTTTATGAATAGCTTGCTGTTATGCTGCTAAGTCTGTTTGCTATGCTGTTATTTGCTGCACACAAATTGTCTGTACTGAACCAGGTTATCCCAATTGCTCCAGATGATGTATTATAAAATGCACAACATTTATTCATCAGTTGTTACAACATTACTGGAGGTTTTGTTTAAGGATAGGGAATTCCATTAAACAAAACGTAACTCATTCAGCTGGCTGAATTTCACTGAGGATATTGTTGGGGTATTAAGAGGACATCAGTTTGAATGACATTGGGAAACTAGGAGAGTAGGGTCACTTGTTTACATCTTTGTCAAACAGATGTGCTGATAATTGTCCATTATTCCAGGATTACTTTTGATTTGTCCTAATAAGTGGCACATACCTCACCTCTCCTCCTTTAGCTCCACACCTCTTTATACTTATGTTTACCCTTACTGTTACTCTTCTTAAATGGAAGGAAAATAAGCCCCTCTCCAGTGCCCCATCAACAAAAAGAGGCTTATCCATTCTCAAACAACACTCCTTGTGCTGTTTAATTCTTAACGCAATTAAATACAACAGCTGATGATGGATAATTATTTTTACTACAATCAAAAAAATTAGTTAAATGTAGTTTGCGAACTAGATTTAAAATGTCACACTTCAAATCATGTATACAAGGTAACACTGTGGGTACAAATTTAAAGTTCAGAACATGCAATTGGATCTCAGTTAATTCAACATTAGAAATATTGTGAACTAACTTGCCATAATATATAGCATTATTTCCATTTCGCTCTTTTGTTGTATTGCTGTCCTCTAGTATGGTATGGGCCCTGTTCTGTTTGAAAATGTCCCCTTTTGCAGTCAATGGACACATCCTTACTTCATTCCTTATAATTTCCTTGACAAAAGTCTTTATTAAGTTTATCTGGTTGTTGCGCTGTAGGAAAATTCGGAAAGTGTTTGTTCACTTCCAAATCCACTGACAAGCCTGAAGCATCTGACGCAAAAACACATCCCACGAGGAGTGAGAAAACTGATTGATTAGAGCATTGACGAGGTCTCCATAGAAATGCTCTATCATTCTCATAGTCCTTAATGTCTCTCTTTAATTTATTACATTTCCAATCAGCCAGTTCTTGTTCATACTTAATAAGCATGGTATTAATCTCAGACAAACACAAATCAAAGCATGAAGGCACCAGCTGCTTGCCGAGTTCCAAGCAAACACTGCAAATTTCTGTTTTAATTTTTTTCTGCTTTACCTGATCTCTTTCAACAAGAATATGGACCCACTCAAGGGCACATTTATGTGCCACAGCTATCCATCTTAGGGAAAAGCCCTTCTCCACTTCATCTGACAAATCAAATGGTGCTGTTGGGGTTTTGAATGCTTGAAGGCCCCTCGGTGTGATGTCAAAGTGCAAATAATGTTGCAACCCCAATAAATTAAAATTTTGCAACCCCAATAAATTAAAATGAACAGAAGTTCCTTGGTGAGCAAACATTCAAGTTTGTTGAGTAACTGAACAGAGTTACCTGGTAAAGCACTTTCGCATTGTCCCATCACCGGAAAAAGGTTATCAGTTCTCATTTTACATTCCTGTTCAAACTTCTCCACAACAGCATTTGTTTCACCCATACCATTAACCAGACTTGCAGCACAACGTTCAGCAGAATGGTCAACTGGAACAACAAAATTATCAAGCATTCTCTCAGATGAGTCAGACACATCCTCTCTAAAAATGTGAGGCAGGTTGAAGGAAGGTTTACTCGCCATAAGAACAAACTGCAAAACCACAAAAGAAGCAGAAAATCCAAATAACGACTGAGGCAAGAATGAACCAAAAAAGCACAGTTTTAATAAACACTCTGGCACCTCGGCTGAAGTATAGCCATCAATGGAGTACAAACAAATTAAAACACAATCAGTAAAATAGTCATCTTAATTAGGAACAGACCAATAACACTACAATATACAAATTAGATAAGCACCTTCCAATTACACTCATGATTAAGACCTAAAGGGTGCAAAGTATTGAATTTTAAAATGAAAACAGCTTTCTCGTAAAGCAGTTTTCATTTAAAAGCATGATCAGAACAAAAAACCCATAGATCCCTTCTCAAGAATAGTAGCTTTCAATACTGTTGGAGCAGAATGATGGACAAATGTAAAATGGCTACTGGACTATCAACATTATGATTAATATTTCTAACATGTTCTTGAAGCCTAATCTTAAATTTTCTTTTCATCTTCCCTATATAAACTAAATTACAAGGACATTTCAATGCACAGATAACTCCCTCAGTTTCACAATTATCTCTCTCTACGGGTGTAATCAAATGTCCTAACTATATTATTTATTTATATTTATTTATTTTACATTTGTTGACCGGGAGCGTCCGACTGGATATATGTCCATTTTCAGCAGAGGCCCGGGGAGAAAAGCTCTAACAATACAGACAATAAAATTATAATTAAAATGTAACACTTTGCTTACGAGCTATAGTTGATAATAATATACAGTCAACAACCTAGTTTATTAATATGGTGCAATTACATAGTAAGCCTTGGTTTACAGTCTCTGGTAGATAATAACATGCACAGACTAGGGAGGCAAGAATGCTATATCTATCCTGGATAATATGACATATAGGGTAATTTAGTAGTGTATACAATACTGTTAGTACCATTGAAAAGAGGAAGAAGTGAAGTGTACTAAAGAGTGGTAGGCAAAAAGAGGCAATGCAAGTAGTAGAGGGTGGATTAAGTAGAGGGGTAAGTAAGGGTAGGGTGAAGGAATAGAGGGATAGAGAGTCTTGAGGGCATATAGAGAGGTAGTGTCAGGTTGTAGAACTGGGTAGTAGAGGGGTTAATCTGGGTTGGAGCAAGGGGATAGCCAGTAGGAGGTAAGATACCCTTTGAGGCTTTGCTTTTTTTGAATTTGGTTAGTGAGGGTTCTAAAGTGAGGTCGGCAAGACAAATATTAAAATGCCCACAGTTGTATGTTCCAAATATACTAGAATGGTTACCTATATCAAAAGACAGTAGTGTAAAATAGTTATGAACTAGTATATCCCTAAGGTTTCTGCCCCTTCTATAGGAAATGCTAAGTATAGAGTTCAAAACTCCTGCCAGATCTCTAAATTTAAACAGAAATTTCCAGTAGTGTTTAACTAGATACACCATAGTGTCACTAAAAACACTAAGTGGTGACAAAAAAACATTCTTCAAACTAACATTTCAGGGTGTAGATCTAGTAATATTAGTATTAATTCTCAGATCAACATTTGTTGTCAGATTATCATGCTGAAAATTTTGAACTTTTGCAAAAGCATTTTCCTCCTTGTCATGTTCATAACCTCTAGCACAAAACATAGAAACCATCCTATTAACCTCTTTATAGAAGTCATCAGTATTACTGCACAATCTACTTAAACGCACACATTCCCCATATGGTAAAGCATTGAGTGTATGGGGAGGGTGGCAGCTCCTACCATCCAGGAACTGTCCACCATCCTCAAATTTCCTGTGTACAGTCGTAAATAGAAAATTATGTTCATTAATATATAAAGTAATATCCAAAAAATGTATCTGTCTACCATACTGTAATCCATCAAATAAAAAAAAAAACAAACCTATTGGTTTGTAAAGAACTAAAACTGTTCAACCATATCAAAATCCCCATTACAAATACAAATTAAATCATCTATAAAACAAAAATACTTAATAGCATGCCCATTAAAAAAATTACAATGATGTAAACATTCTAATTCAAATAATCCCATCATAAATTTGGCATACAAGGGGGAAAATAAGCCCCCATCACTGTGCCCCTTAACTGATGGTACAAATAATCATTAAATATAAAAAATTATTAACCAAATAAAAATGTAACAATTCCAATATATAACTGGATAAAGGAGAATCTCCCAGAAAGAATTTTACAGCTTCCAGTCCTCTCTCATGTTCAATGTTTGTATATAAGCTACAAACCATCTTAACTAACAAAATACACTTCACTAGTCCATTCCAAATTAGAAATTTTGTCCAAAAAATCACTAGTGTCTCTAATATAGGATGGTAACCGAACAACATGGGGTAGCAAGAATTCATGCATATATTATGTCAGGTTGGTTCACAATATTTCTAATGTTGAATTAACTAAATCCCAGTTGCAGGTTCTGGACTTTGGACTTAAATTTGTACCCAGAGTGTTACCTCATATACATGATTTGAAGTGTGTCATTTTAAAACTAGTTTGCAAACTACATTTAACTAATTTTTTTTATTGTAGTGACAATGAAGATGTGAATAATGTGTGGTGTAGTTCAGATGATGGATAATTACCCTGATTTCTACACCAAATAGATTAGTAACATTTGCTAACCTTTATGGATTTAATGATTTATTTATTTATTGACATTTGTTAACCGGATTTGTCCAACTGGGCTTGTGGCCCATTTTCAGTGGAGACCCGATGAGAAAAGTTCCAGTAATACATTTTAAAACAAGTACAATTTTAAACAATATTGATATAATAGCAGTTATAGCAAAGCGATACACATATGTTGAGTTACATGCATAAAGTTAAAGTTGCATTAAAAAGAAGCTAAGTAACAATTTTACATTGATATAGTTCAATAGGTCAACAATAAACATTTTTTGTTTGTATAAAAGTGTGCAAATGCATAGTAGACACATTGGAGAGAGAGGTGTAATGAGGTACTAAGTATGGCCCTTTTGAGGGTACATAAAGGGAAGGAAGACTAGGTAGGGTCATGGCAAGGGCAGGTTCTGGAATTGAGAAAATAAGCTTTTAGTTCATTTTTAAAGTGTGAGGTGTGGGAGATTGAACGTAAGTCAAGGGGAAGTTTGTTCCAAGCATGGGCAAGGGAGTGTTTGTAGAGTAGTTTGCCTACTGACCTTTTTGGGTGGTAGATATCAAGTAATTGTTGATTAGAAGTATGGAGGGTCCAGGATGGGATTTAAATGGAGACTAAGGAAGATAGAGATGGACAGAAGGAGGGGTTATAAAGAATAGATTGTAGCATATGAAATTGATAAGATAGCAGAAACTGGGGAAGTTCAAGCCATTGAAGAGAATTTAAAGAAATGCAGTGGTGTGAGTTTTATGGGGAATTAGTAATGAATCTGGCTATTTTATGGTAAGTCTGTTGCAGTTTGTTTAGAGTGGAGGCCTGGATATTGGTAAGAACTGGGGCGGCGTATAAGAGGGAGGGGAGGAGGAGTGCCTGGCCCAGGGTAAGTCTAGATTCTGAAAATACTGCTATGACACTACAAGTTCATTAAAGTGATTAAGACTGCAAACAAGGTCTGTAACATGTTTATCACCGAGGGTGATTTCATTGCATTAACATAAGCCATGCTAGGCAAAATATCAGCAGGGACAATTCAATGGACCAAGGTCTCAAAAGATCGATATTGGTTCACAGAAGATCTACAACTTATCAGTGTTTAAGTGACATCTCCTAGTAGACATGATTATAATTACTATATCATGGGCACAGCCAGTCATATGGACTTTTGGTTGCTGACCAGACCCTTCCTAATACTATACAAGAAATCTTGGTCAATACAGGCACTCTCTTATATCATGCCATAATAACTATTATATACTAAACCATCAATACTCCTCCCCCTTCTACCAATAAAAGTTTGATCCATTGCTGATAAAGGAGAAAGACAATCTTTTATCTCTAACAAGGCAAATAAACATCCTTTGGAACTTGTATATGCAACCTAATGCTAATATTTCTGTTACATGACAACTTTCTGCAAGTAAATGTGAATAGCTTACTTGGAAATTGAAATGAAGGAATAGGTCCTTGTTAAGGCTATGCTAGGTTTCATTAGTTTTATAGTTTATTTTTAGTTAGTTTATATATTACACAGTGTCAAAATGTGTTAAGTGGCTAAGATCAGCAATAAGGAAGGCTAAGAAAAAATAAGAATATAAACCATTAAAATTTACAAGTGACAAGAAGAAGACAGTACAGGAAGAATTAAGGTAAAAGCACCATTTTGATGGATTTGAAGAAAATTCTTAGAGATGAGGGGAGCAGAAATGAATGTGTTAGTCAAGACTTTGGATATTATATCAACAGGAATACTCACTTTGACACCCATTACCACTTCTGAATAGAACCTTATCATGTTGGTCACACAGGATCTGTGCTGATGAATATCATTATAATGCCTATCATTCAAAGTAAAATGGCAAGTTAACAACATTCTTTAAAAAGATTTCCCCAATCCTTTTTATATAATAGACCAAGTTTTGACTAAAGCATTCATTTCTGCTCCCCTCATCTCTGAGTGGTTGATACATTTATAAAAACGTTTTCAGTGTTACTGGAGCTGGGCCTAGACTGTCATATATGAATGGTATTTTATACAGTAGTACTAGATCAAGTATCAAGGAGAAATGGATTAAAAAAACTGTCAAAAATCAGTAAAAGCACTCTAACAGGCCCAGATGCTTTGAATTTTTTTTTTTTTTTTAATATCCTAGAATGTAAGGGAATCCAATAATTTAGCATTAAGATCTTTGTTTCAATAATGTTTACAAACTAGATTTGTGCCACAATCATTTGAAAAATCTCAAGTGATACTAGTTTAAAAGGCAGGTTCACCTGAGGTTGTGGATCACTATATATCAATCAGCATTAAAAGCATCTTGGGGCAATCGTTTTAAAGAATGTTGTTAACTTGCCATTTTACTCTGAATGATGGACATTATAATGATATTCATCACACAGATTTTATAAAAGGGAGATCCTGTGTGACCAACATGATAAAGTTCTATTCAGAAGTGGTAATGGCTGTCAAAGTGAGTATTCCTGTTGATATAATATACAAAGTCTTGACTAAAGCATTCATTTATGCTCCTTGTCATTTCATAATTAAAGCTATGCAGAACGGATGAGTTGATAATTATTATAGTGAAGTAGGTTTCTTATTGGTTGTGTGGCAGAAAACCTATAGTCAGGATAAACGTTTATGAATCCCAGTGGTATGAGTTATCAAATGGACCCTTGCAAGGATCCATCCTTGGACCATTTCTTTTTACAAGTGTTTGATTAACAAGTTTGCAGACAGTACAAACACTGTATTTATGGTGGGGTTCAAGGGACAATAATGATCAAGCTAGACTGCAGAATTTATTTGATTCACTGTATGTATGTATGGTCATTAAGTAGCAATGTGTTTATTAATTGAAAAAATGCATTTAGTAAAGAAAATGTTACATTCCTGTACAGACTGAAAAATGGAATTAGCCAAATTAGTATAGTTATGAAGACCAGTAGTTGCCTACTGATGTACTATATGTTCTTCATCTATAACTATGTTTGTAATTGTTAATTGCTATTTCGATCAAATTGTTAATTGCTATGTAAATCCAATAGAACTACTGTCTGTATATTTTAACTGTGGAGCTTTTCTCCCCGGGCCTCCGCTGAAAATGGACCTACGTCCAGTTGGACACTCCTGGTCAACAAATGTGAATAAATAAATTAAATAAATAAATAAAATAATTGTAGTCTTCAAAGGATGTAAAATTCCAGGGTTATATCAGTAAACTAGTAAAAATAGTTTGATATTATTGAAATAATATGCCATTCCATTTATTCAAAATAAAATGCTGAAGTCTTGCTACTGCTCTACCAAACTACACTTGAGACCTATAATGGAGTATGGTGTGAAATGTCTGACATATGATGCGACTGACACCAATAGAATCCAAAAAGTTCAGAGAATTTTTACTAACATTTTTTCATTGTAATATGAAATAATTTCTACGATACTGATTTCTATGGGCAGTGTTGTTTTTAGGGGGGTTGCATGTGTGTATTTTGTGACTCGTGTCAAAAAAGTTAACCATATTAACCAAACCCTGAACAAAAAATAAAAGAAAATCAACAAGCTCCCTTTGTTCAAAGATCGGCCTAAAGCCTAGCCAGTAGAAAACCGCAAGTGTAAATGTTTTAACGACCATGGACAAAGTACTGCCTACTTGCCAACTGACAATTAGTCCTTAGAATCTTTATAATTTCTACCAGGGACTGCATCCTGTGTAGCAATGTCAAACTGCAGAAATGTATTTTCTATACAATAACTGTATTCTGGATTTTCAAACGCAAAATCCAATATCACTTCCTTGCAAGCTATTATAGGTCTCCCTCTATGACTCGGGAAACCTATACCATGTATTTAAACTTTTTAGAAACACTAACCATCTAACCCAATACCATATTCGTGGGTGACTTTAATTACCTCACTATTAAGTGGAATCCTACACAACACCAAATGTATATGCACAGAGTTTCCTGGATTTTAACACAAACTCCCTGTACCAGATAGTCAATGCACCAACAAGGGGTTCAACCATACTGGATCTGGTCCTCACCAATATGGGAGAATGCTGCACACCCCCTACTGTAATGCCTTCCCTGGTAAGGCCAGACCACAAAATGGTCTCCTTTGAAGTAAAAATAAAACCTGGACTCCCAACTAAATCTGGAATATTCAGAAACTATTCTAAAGCTAACCTCCTGCTATTCAGTGAGAACCTGGCAAAATTTCAAGCCCCCATAAACCCTGAGAACACTGCTGCCTATGCAGAACTGTTCACAGAAACACTGTACAAGCATGTTAATAGCTGCATAGAGGCAGCTGTACTCACCAGGAAGAAGTACAGAACTAACTCAAAAAAACAAGTCACCCTGGTAGAATCACAAAATCAATAGGCTGTATAACAGGAGGAAGTAAATCATGGCAAAAAATTAGGAGGTGCAGCACCCAGCAGGACAAAAGCACTCTCATCAAACTAAACAAACCATTCAAAGGACAAATAAAGTCTACCAAAGCCAAATCTGAGTCAAGTTTGGCCTCCCAGGTCAAGCACAACCACAACGCATTCTTTAGCTATGTCCTATGAATCTAAAAGCCACATTATATATTTTGTATATACTCCATCGTATAGATATGGGACCAGACAGGCCCCCTAACTTTAAATTAGAAATATGTACCTTGTTATTGTATGACATTTAGCAACTACTAACTTACTATGGTATTATTCATGCCTGACAGTTGATAGTTAAAATATTGTTTTATCCATATTTTCTCTTTACTGAGTTAAAAGTTATTTTATTTTTAATATGTTCTTATTTGTCTGCCATTCTTCTTTGTGTGCCTTTCTCATTTTTATTTCATTCTAAATATGTAATTAAAGTGCTTATTTACAACTTACAGAAATAATGTACTCTAGACATAGACGTGTGCAAGTAGTGATTTGCATTTTGTTCTGGGGCATGGGCGAAAACTGGGGCTCAGTTCCTCAAGTGTGAGTTGTGATGCATCAGCTTTGTTTGGGGGAGGGGAGAACAGCACAGTGGTTTAGTGTAAAGACATCTGGTTCCAAGCACCAGGGTCCTTTGTTCAGATTCCGAGCTGTGAATACTGCCTACGTGGAGTTTTGTATGCTCTCTCCATCTACAGGGTTTTAATTTCTTGTAGTGGGTTTTTTTCACCTCCAAAAACATTCTGGCTAACTGGCTACCCAAAAGTGTCTGTATGTGTGCATGTGTGTGTTTCTACATCTATTTTATATATATATATATATATATATATATATATATATATATATATATATATATATATATATATATATATATACACACACACATATATATATATATATATATATATATATGTTTTTATATTACCCATCTAACTATATCATTTATCTATTTATCTATATGTATATAGTTATACACATGCACACACACACACACACACACACACACACACACACACACACACACACACACACACACTTGTGTGTGGGTGTTTCTATGTATTTATTAATCTATATATCTATATATCTATCTTTGTGGTTTATTTTCTGTATTTATGTTTCTAGTTCTTTAGTGATAGAATATTGATAAGCTTTGGTTCTTGAGTGAACTTGAGCAGGAGAATATGGTTATTACAGAATAAATAAATGTTGGCGAAGGACTAATCATCTTAAGGAGTATGCATCCTCTCTTAAAAAAAAAAGAGACTTAATTGCCCAGTACTTCAGCCATTCTAGTGAAAGCCTGCAAAACATTTGTGTGCTACCTTGTATATACAGTGCTGGCTCAGATGAATGGATGTATAATATGCTTATGCCAAGGTTGACAAACTGGTGCTGATGATGAGGAAAAAGGGAAAAGTAAGAGAATTATGGTATTTTGCAGTACGTCTAATGATGAAGGCTGCATAAAATAGTAGAATTAAAAAAATGCCTTAAGATGCAAGTCATAATTTTTTATTTTTTGCTGAGGTACTCCTCATATCTGGTTCAAATAAAGTGCATCAAACTTAACATTCAATAATTAGTTTACAGATTTGCTACAAGTTCAGACTTATAGTTTCTGTCAAACAATAACGGACCAGGTAACAAGTGAAGTTGTATTCTTATCAGTGCCCGATATATACTACCTGAATATCTACTTAAACTGATTAACCTTGGCCTGTCTACAGGGCTTGTGACTGATGCTTACAGAATAACCACTGCGACTCTTCTACAAGAGTGAACCCCCCCCCCACAGACTCAAGTAATTAAAACCACATTAGCCTCACCAGAGTTTTATGCTAAACGATGGAACTTATCACAGCAGAACTCATTTCCGGAGACATAGGCTACTTAACCGATCCAGATCCCATTTGATTTGATTTTGTGAAAGTCAGGTCTTGTCTCTTGAACCTAGTAAACATGTTTGCAAAAGCTACAGAAGCTTAGATACTGCCAGTATCATACTGGCCACTTTATGCACACTTTATGTCTTGACATGGCCAAGCATTTGAGACCATTTCCTATGCTGATTTTACTGAAAAGTTAGACAAACTTAATGCAAGCGTCTACATTGTTCATTGGATTACAATCTGCTATCCAATACATCCCAGGTTGTAAAAGTTGCTGATACCCTCTCTGGACATAAAATTGTAACTAGTGAGTTATCATATGGATCAGTACTAGGCCCGCTCTTGTTTGGCATTATTTCACAGATATCCAGGCTAATATCCCTGAAGTCTGATTGAGTTTGCTGATGACTGCAAAGTGGGCACTGACATTTGTTCATCCATTGATATAAACTGCTCGGAAAAGGGCTGGGATACGCACATACCTGGTGTACTTAAAATGGTCTCAAGCTAAATGCAAAAGAATGCAGAGTAGCATCATTCAGCAAATAAGGTTATCCAATATCATACGTTATAAGTAGCACTCCTCTTTAAATAGATACAGGCATAAGAGCCCTGGGTACCTATGTGGACAACTCTCTCTCTCTCATGTCATCATCATGTTTCTACCATAGTCAGGAAATCCTTCTATTTGACCCCGTTAATTTTCAGGACAATTCCTTCAAGATCCAAATAAATCGTATTACAACTGTAATCTTTCTTTATCAGCCCCATCATTGAATACAGAGCCCCCTTTGCCATGTACAAATCCAAACATACTACTTAACCAGAAAGACCCCAGTGATTTCTAACAAAAAATGAAAGGATTTAAATCCTTTGTCTATCCCCTCTTTATACTTAGCAGCACTTATAAGTGTAGCTGCTTAAACATGTATAGGGCCATGCCTCTTATGGTTCCTGTATACTGAGCATCAAAATGAATGCCAAATTGTCCTTTGGATAAACTTACTCCATTAACTGCTGTTTTTTTAGAAAAATGAAGAGGTATTACTGTACAGCATTACAAATTTTTGTGTAAAAGTGCAACGCATATCTTGTTTTGGAGAGAGTGTGTGTGTGTGTGTGTGTGTGTGTGTGTGTGTGTGTGTGTGTGTGTGTGTGTGTGTGTGTGTGTGTGTGTGTGTGTGTGTAGGATTGAACAAACTTGACTCTGTCATCCACCTTTACAATTTGTCTCTCTGGGTATATTTTATTAATGAAACCTTTTTCTAAAAATTCCACATATTAAGAATTCTGTTAGTTGAATGTCAGCACTATGATGTCTGAAGAATTCTTTAATTACCAGTCTCCTTTAAAACATTAATATTTCCCATTATTAGAATGCAAGCAGATTATTTGCCACTAGAAGGAATATGGTGATGTGTGTGCCTGCATTTAATTAATTTTAGTATTAAGAGATGCATGAAGTTTTAAAAAGGCAGTAGAATTAAAGCATAAAGAAATCACAAAATACTAGCGATGAGGACACAACGTGATTCTTGTGCCTCAAAATAAAGTACAGAAACATATATAACACTAAGAATTTACATTAAGAGATCAACACTCAGAAAAATGAAAATAAATATCAGCCACTGCAGGCATTTCTTCTCTCTCTTTTTTTTTTTAGACATATGACTGACGTTATCAGGCAATAATGATACTAATACACAGGGGTTACAGTCTTTTAGCACCCCAGTCCTGCAATACTCTGTGCTGTGTGAGTGGTGGTACTTCAGCAGACCAAGGCTGACACTGTTTTGGTGACCACAATCTGAAAGTGTAAACGTACTATTAAAGATATATGAAGCTTTTCCTCTGCATGGTAGAGAATGGGTCTGTGTAAGAGTTACTTTCAAGACCTGTGGATTACTAATTAATGCTACAGGAAGAACTTGCAGCAAGATTTGTCACATCTGATCCCCGAGAGGGGTAGGAAGTAAAATAGCCATATCTCTCTCTCTCTCTATATATATATATATATATATATATATATATATATATCTATCCGAGCCAGTAAGCAAACCCAAGTAACACTTGTGTGGATGGACATCTTGTCCCAGCACCCAAATATTAGCTGATTCTACAATTGCTAGCAACAAAGTGCTGTTATTAGTTATTTTTTTCAACTCCCTAGAACAAGATTCTGCCATACAAGGCTGTATGCTTAATTGTCAGCAGTGGTTAGATCATTAACATGCTTAAGGACTTTCTTTTTTTCTCTTTGCTGTTGACGAAACAAGGAGTGGTAACTTAAGGATGGCAGACTCCTTAGAATATGAAAACATTAAATATCAGTAGCTGCATAAATCATGATAAAAATAAGATGATGTCAGTGAAAATCTCAGTGCCTAGTGTCTACACAGGGGAAGAAGGAAAATAGTTACACAGATTACGGTGAACAAATGACCTTCTATTCTTCTCCTTTTGGAAGGCAGTGATCGTTGGTGCACTTCACGTTTGCATGGCAGGCTTTCTTTGTAAATATGTATATAAGTACGATTAAAAATAAACAGTCACTGGCAATAAACGTGTGCAGGGACATGATACAAACAAAGCAAGACCAAATAAAAAACCCAGCAGAAGAACACGACAGAATGTAAATAATATAATACGAACCAACTGAAGCACTAAAACAAAACCCTTACAATAAAAAACAATTTTAAAAGGGTTGGGAAGGTGGCCTAATGGTTAAGGTGTTTGCCATACAAACAAAAAGTGCAGCGTTTGAGTCTCACAACGGAAAATTGGCTAGGCTTAAAATGGCTTGTAAGGGCAGTTAGCCTAGTACTTATCTATGAACCTATGTCCCAGGGCAGATAGCCTAGTATGAACCTATGAACCTATAAACTTTAAAAAGGGCACAGTATACTCAAATCAAGGGGTGGCATAAGCCAAACACAATCAGGCTAGGCTTATAAATGCCCCAGGGCAGATAGCCTAGTATGAACCTATGAACCTATAAACTTTAAAAAGGGCACAGTATACTCAAATCAAGGGGTGGCATAAGCCAAACACAATCGGGCTAGGCTTATAAATGCCCCAGGGCAGACAGCCTAGTATGAACCTAATAACAGCTAATAGATACAGTGAGCGCTTTTGCAATCCAAAGATTGCTTCTTCAGACCGTACATTGCAACAATTCAGAGAATATATACATGATACATCAATTAATATTATTTTCTACCAATCAGCAGGCTTCTCTAATTTACCCACTATAGTACAGTCACGAAGTTAGTTTATAAAATGGAAGGGGTAAGGACCAAACTGCCCAAAATGTGTGTGTGTTTGTGTGTGTGTGTGATATCTTTTCTAAGTCATGCTTCTCACTGTTCACAAAATGAAATTTGACTCACTGCACTTATAAGAACTTAGGCAAAGCATTCTTTACAGGTCATGTTTCACAGGCATGTGTTAAAGCTCAGAGGAGTATATTCACATGTAATTATTAGAGGGAGGTAACTTAAAATATTCAGAGCCAGCAGTACTTGCTTTTATTATACATAGATATACTACTGCATCATTTTAAAATGTCTACACAGCTTCTGTAGAAAAGTATAACTTACATTTTGAAGGGAAAGAAGGGTAAAAGGCTTAACGTGGAGTCATGAAAGAGAGAAGGAGTGAAATGTAAATTCTTGAAGGTACCTCAGAAGTTATCAATATGCTTTTTGAAGCTCTACAAGACTGTTTATATGAATGGCTTTCAGTTAAAGATTTAAGCCACTCAAAAATGTTATGCATGGTGAGATCAAGTAAAAAAAAATAAAATAAAGCGTTCTAAATTAGACAAACATTATCACTTGTTTAAAAAGAGAGCTTGCCTCAGTGGACCAAACCACCTTCAGAAAGTAACCTCTAGCTCTTAGTTTCAATATCGAAGAGATGTTTTAACTTTACATGGGTTAAAAAAGTCAAAGTAAATGACTCAACTGGCAGATAAAAATTATACCCAAACCTTTTTTTGAATATTTCTACAAGAAAACAAGATAAGCTTCACAGGTTCATAGGTGAATACTAGACTAGCTGCCTACCCTGAAGGGACATTTTAAACCTAGCCAATAATCCGAGTCAGAATCAATCCCTGGTACCTCCGTCTATGAGGTGCAGATCTTAACAATTATGCCAAACCCACCCTCCACTATTGCTTCCTGAAATAGTTTAAAAGTAACAGGTTTTCAGATACGAAACATTTTGCATGAGTAATTTTGTAGTATTCGTAAGTGAGCAAAGTGATCAGATGATTTTTACTCAGAATGTCATTATTTTTCAACTGGAAACATATGCTTGCTATCATGAAGTGTTTGTGAGGGACAGTCTGTATGAATGACAAAAGTACTCAACTTCAGCAGTGAGAAATAACTTTCACATAAGCAAATTTTGTATCCAAAACTGCTAAACAAATGGAGTTCTACTACATTTTTTTAAACATTGCATTAGACTTTATGTCTGTTGTGAATACTTGGTTCAGATTTGGGAATTGAAATAAAATGCAACAATAAGAAAAAAAAGCGGTATACCTTTCGAGAACCCATAGGTTTCATTTCATATACATCAACAGTATAATTTGTTCTCCTTCCATAGCTGTCAAACTGTACATTTCCAGTCATTCCCTGTACTTGAACCTAGGAAGAAAATGCAAAAACATTTAAAAGTCTGTCCAGCAATATATCTATACACATCTGTCTAGAACTTTCTGATTTGGATAAATATAAATACCTGCTTACAGTAAAATGTTGCTTAAGCTGCAGGAACTTAAAATGAACCTAAACGTTTACATAAGACTCTTTGAGAGATACTATGCACACTACTTCCCAACTGCATACTGAAAAGAATCATCTAACAGTATTAATCTCTTAATAGAACAGATTGGTCAACATCACAGAATGTCATCCTCAGATAAAACATATTTAAAAATTAGCACTGATACACAGTTCTTACAGTAATATTGTTCAGTTCACAGAATACAAAAACTGCAGTAATATATGCCTTGTATTAAACTATGACAGTTCTTTCTATTTTGTACAGGAAAGGGTTTACAGTATATTTATACCACAGTTTGTAAAATGATGTTGTCAGCATGTTGCCTGCTTATTGAATATTTATACTGCAGTCTGTAAAATGAAATGTCAGCATGTTGTCTTTAATGCAATATGTACCGATATTATTATTAAATGTACTAGTACAGAAATAAGGCCATTGGCATCAGTGGGTCTTCCTTAAGGGAATACTCAGAATGAAGGATGCATTTTAAGTTATCTCTGAATTCTGTTAAATCTACTATAAAATTACCTTTAGCATATATTCACTAAGACTATGCATGATGAATAATAACATTTCTTGTAAATAAACCTTTCACTACAACAGAACTGTATTTTTACTTACATTAATGGAACAGCTGATTGCAGTATTGTATAATAGGGACACAATGCTGCAATGAGTAGCATCTTCACCTCACAAGAGGTTCTCAGGTTTGAATCTCAGATGGGGAGCCTTTTGTATGGAGTCTGCAAGTGGACAATCCAGCACTGTGGAACACTAGTATGTATAAGTGTGCCTTATATCACCCTAGAATTAAAATCAGCTATACAAAATAAGATTAGCAAAAATGGTGTACTGCAAACTAAATGACTACTGAGTCATTGCTGATGCACAGTGAGTAATTTCTACTGGCCACTGGCTTCTTTCACTGCTAAGTAAACTCCAAAGCACCTGAGGAAATTACTCTTTAAAAAAAAAGTGTATATGGTTTCGATTTTATTTTTATTCCTACTACTTTAATTAAACAATAGTACTAACTAAGTTTTGGGATTTTGGAGGGAAGGTAGGGTGGGGAGGAATACAAGCTAATAACATTCTTTGTTATAGTATAGGTTCCAGGCTTGTTAGAGTACAGAGAATGCCTTTGTGGGATTATCAAGTGTTTGTGCAATTGTAAAAGTGACTACAGTGTGTTGTTTGTGAACCTAGGACTTTTTGTTTAACTGCACTTTGCTTCTGACATGGAATCACATATCTCCTACAAAGAATGCTTGGAGTTTGTTCCTTGCTATGAAGCATATGTGGGAGTATCTGGACAGTACAATACAATGGCATTACTGCTGGCTTTCACAGAATACAGGGAAAATGTAAATAGTTGCAATATATGTAGTACAGTGATCAGAATAGCATAGGAGACAAGTCAATATTTATTTATTATTTATTTATTGACATTTGTTAACCGGGTTAGTCGAACTGGGCTTAGGGCTCATTTTCAGTGGAGACCCAAGGAGAAAAGCCCCATTATTAGACAGTTTTAGAAAAATCATGATTCAAAAGAATGTCTTAGTGCATACATATATGCCTCTACTCATCACTCATCAGACCCATCATAGAGTACAACGCCCCATTTAGGATGTACCTTACAAGACACCTGCAACAGCTGGAAAGACCACAGAAGTACCTCACCAAGAGGATCACTGGCCTCAAACAGATGCCCCATGCAGCTCGACTGAAGAAACACCAGCTGTACTAGGTTGCATACCGCCTACTCAGAGGTGATCTCTGCCTGACATACAAGGCCATGTCTAACCCAGAATTGATGGACAGCTCCACCTAAAGAAAACCTTATCCCCTCGAGCCACACGGTCTAGGGATCTAAACCTCACCTTAACAATAAATAGGACATGCTGGAGGGATAGATTCCTGTCCCAGAGACTTCCCATGCTTTGGAACAAGATTCCAATCTACATTAGGCAGAGCTCCTCGCTAACACTCTTCAAGAGAAACCTTGATGAGTGGATGGGAAACAGAAAGTTTACTCCGGGGATCACTTCAGTGGCTCTGCTGGACAGAGGCACAGGGAAATAATCTAAGGGGGTGGCAGATAGCCTAGTACCTACCTATGAACCTATAATAGACAAAAATTCTAAAACAGATAATATTACATAGCAAGAATAAGAACATAGTAAAATACAAGCATCAGTCTATATATACATTATTATTTACATAGTAAATAAAAAGTCACCAGAGAATATTATATTCATTGTTTAAAGCATTTAGCACTTGCTGTCTTACATGGAGATGTGGGAGGGAGATGAGACTAGAGAAATAAAAGTTTTACTTTTGGTGGGTGAGATGGAGCTTATGTTGGATCTTGGCAGGGGCAAGAATGGAGTTAAGTAGATAATGTTTTAGTTCATTTTTAAAGTATAGGGAGTGGGTGATGGAACTATGTGTAAGGGGAGTTTGTTCCAAGCAAGGGCAACAGAGTGTTTGTATATTAGTTTGCCCACAAGTTTTCTTGGGATGGTAGATTTCAAGTAGCTGCTGGTTAGATGTGTGGAGGGTTCTAGATGGTATATAGGTAGAGATAAAGGATGACAGAGATTGGCCGGATGAAGGTTTGTAATGAATGCAATGCAGCATTTGAAATTGAGATAGTTGGAGTTGATGGGAGAGCTCGAGCCACTGCAGAGAGTTTAGAGCAATGTAATGATGAGCCATGTATGGAGTGTTTGTGACAAATTTTGCAATTTTGTGGTAAATTTGTTGGAGTTTGTTCAGGGTTGTGGTTTGAATGTTAGTGAGTACTGGGGCGACATATAGGAGGGAGGGCAGGAGGTATGCTTGTGCTAGTGTGAGTCTGGCATTGGGGGTTAGAAATTTTTTGTTACGATAAAGTAACCACAGTTTCTGTTGAGTTTTTTTAATACATAGGAGTATGTGCAGGTTGAATTTGAGTTATCATCTATGATGAGTTTTGTGTGGCTATTGGGTTTGATAACCGTGTTGTTAGAAGACTTGATAGCAAATGTGGACTTATGGTTAGTAAGAGATTGGGGCAGGAAGAGTAGGAGTTTGGTCTTTTTGGGGTTAAATATAAGTAGACTTTTTCAGTGGATAGAAAGGCTTGTTGGGTTAGGGTATGGAGTTTGGAGATTATTTGAGATAGAGATGAGTGTTGAGTTGTCAGCATACTGGATGAGAGAAGATTGATTGCAAGATGAGTAGAGATCATTGGTGAAGACATAGAATAGGAGGGGACCCAAGATGGAACCTTGGGGTACTCCAGTTGGCACAGGAAGGAAAGGTGAAAAGGATGAGAGTCATTTGATAGATTGTTCTCTGCCAGATAGGTAGCTACTGAACCAAGCTAGGGAGGAAGAGGATAGGTTAGGTTTAGCAAGTTTAGATAACAACAGAGTATGAGAGACTGAATCAAAATCTTTGGAAAGTTCAAGGAAAAGGCAGGATATGAGTTTGTTGTTGTCTAGGGCTTTGGCAATGGTATGGGTAAAGGACAGGGCGGCAGTTGTGCTGTGATTGGGACAGAAGCCATGCTGAATGGAAGTGAGAAGGTTATGCTGGAGGAGGTGATTAAGAAGTTGAGAGTGAATGCATTTTTCAAGTATCTTTGAGAGGGGGATAGAACGGCAATGGGTCAATAGTTGCCAGGGTCAGTGGGGTTTCCACCTTTGTGAAGAGGAATAGTGAAGAAGGATTTCCATAGGGTAGTCATGGTGGATTCTTAAATAGATCTATTGATTAGTATGGATATAGGCTAGGCAACAGATTCAGTGGCTAGTTTGAGGAAGGTAGGAGGTAGATTGTCAGTAGAGGGAGAGCAGGGTTTGAGCTTAAGAAGAAGAGATTTGATGTAGGAGGTAGAAACAGGGTGAAAGATGAAGGCAGTTTGGTTTGTAGGGTTGGGAGGGGTAGGTATGGCAGTAAACTAGCTTTTACTAACACCATAAATCATAACCGTAACAATAATCACATAGCCTCAGTCCTCTTCTTGGATCTTTCCAAGGCATTCGACATGGCTGACCACCACCTTTTAATGCACACCCTGCAAACTTTGTCTAGATTCTAAAGCCCTTCAGTGGTTTAAATCCTACCTCAATGGGAGACAGCAGGCTGTTCTTTGGCAGAACAAGTTCTCTAACCTACTACCTAACCCCCTTGGAGTACCACAAGGCTCCATACTAGGGCCCCTGCTGTTTTCCATCTTCATTAACGACCTGTATACTGTCATCCCAAATGTCAGCTGTATCCAATATGCTGATGACTCTACCCTGATCTGCTCAGCCACATCTCCTACAGACTTATGGTCTGCTACCCAGTCCACCTTTAATACTATAGAAAACTGGCTCTCTGAACATCGTTTGATACTAAATCCCCAAAAAAACTAAAATGCTGTTATTCTCACCAACACAAAGGTCTGCTGCTTTTACCTTTACCATAAATGCAAACAATGACACAATAATCTCCCCTGACTCCTCTACAAAACTATTAGGTGTCATTATTGATAATAACCTAAAATTCAACCTACATGTAAACCAATCGATCAAAACCATCAATAAAAACTAGGGTCACTTTACAGAATAAAAGCCTTTCTAACCCCTCCAGCCAAAATTACCATAGCTCACTCTCACCTACTTTCAACACTTCTATATGCATCCTCCCTACTCTCTAATCTAAACAAGCATGCACTTAAACTCTCAACCTGTTATAATCACATTGCCAGGTTTGCCACTGGCCTGCCTTTTAGGACACACCACTGCATCAATCTTAAACAGCTTGAGTGGCTTGAACTACCCAGTCTAATCCAATATAACCTACTAATTATGGCTTATAAATCCTTTATAATCCGGATAATACTCTGCTAATTAAAAATCTTATCACCCCTATAACAATCCGCGACTTCTTTAATCCCCTAACAGACTACTAATTCAGACAATCAAAATTAACAATGCAGCCGGTGATTCTCTCTTTGCAAACTCTGTAGGCAGAGCCTGGAACTCACTTCCAGCTGATACTACTTTGCTCTCCTCCCTTGGCCAGTTTAAAACTAGACTCAAACATTTGGCACTAAACTGGCTTTGCCTCTGCAACAAGCCTGGCTAACTCTAATCAAGAATGTGTAAAATCTATTAATCAGCTTACTGTTGAATTTACCCCCGACTTTCACCAGGTAGTAACTCTACCCTGTAGAACTTATTTATTCATGTTTGCTTATGTAATCTTTGACTATACCATATTTGTAATATGTTTTCATTGCTTTTATTGTATTTGATTTCCTTGGAGCTTTTCGCCCTGGGCCTCTTCTGAAAATGGGCATGAATGCAGTCAGACTATCCCAGTCAGCAAATGTAAAATAAATAAATAAATAGTGCTACAATTTGAGGGTAGGAATTTATGGATGGTGTCAACAAAGTGATGATTGAGGAGGGTAGCAGTTTCCAGTGGGGATGTGTTTGGGTAAGGGGAGGGGTTTGCGGGACAACCAGGAGAAAGGATGTTGTTTAGAGTAGTCCAAAACCTTTGAGGGTTGGCTTTGCTTTTGAGCTGGGCGGTGTTATAGTAGGACTTTATGTCATTTGTAGTTTGTTTTTTAACAAGGTTCCTAAGTTGTCTATATTTGAGTAGGAGGGGTGGTTGCTTAGTTTTGGTCCAGGCTTTACAGACTCTATCTCTTTTTTGCATAAGGGACCTAGTTTCTTTGGAGAGCCATGGGGCATGGTTTGATTTTATTCTGACCTTCCTGGAGGGAGCAAGAGATTTTAAAGTATTCAGGAAGATGCTGTTGAACATGCTTACAGCATCACTGAGAGGGATTTATTTAAGGACTGACCAGTCTATACTGGAAAGATTAGAGTTGAATTGGGAGATGTTAAAGTGGGATAGTTTGCCACAGACTCTGAAGAGGTGGGATTTGTGAATTTGGGAGGTGTATCTTAAGACAGATGTGGGATTTGTGAATTTGGGAGGTGTATCTTAAGACAGATGTGGGTAGATGATCACTAAGAGAATCAGGTAGAATGGAGGGGTTGTGGTAGTGATGGGGTATAGTTGGTGAGAATCTAGTCAATTATGGAGCTGGAGCATGAGTTTTTGTGGATGCGTGTGGGGGATGAGATCAGTTGGTGGAACCCATGTAGGCTGATACTAAGTTCAGGAGAGTCAGTAGTAATTTTGGACCAGTCAATGTTGACATCTCCTACGATAAGGGTTTCGTAAGGTATAGTGTCTAAAAACCAGGACAGAATGTTCTCTAGGATGGATAGATTGTTTCCTGAAGGGAGATAGATGGAGGTGACAGCAAGTTTCTTATGAGGATTAATGTGGCAGTTGAGGATGATAACTTCAGCTGGGTGAAAGTCAAGAATAGGAGAGGGGAATGGTGAGAGGTTTAGGCTATTGGTGTAGAAGATGGCTACACCACCCCCTTTTTTGGGAGTCGGTCAGATAGAAAGATATTATAGCCAGGAGGGAGTATTTCATCGTTTGCGATATGTGGTTTGAGCCATGTTTCAGATAAGGAAAGAATGTGAGGAGTAGAATGAGCTATCCAGGTATGTAGCTCAGTGACTTTATTTGTTAAGCTTTGAATGTTTAGAGATAATATAGTTAGATGTTTAGATAGGGATGAATTATGTGCATGAGGGAGGGATTGGTGGGATGTGTAAAGTGAGGGGAGGGGAGGGGTGGATGTGAGGGGTGTGAGGATGTGGGGACAAGGAGAGGGGCATAGGTTTGGGTGGATGTCACCAGAGCAGAGAAAAATGTATGTGAAATGGGACAGGGCCATGATGGGTATACATGCTTTAGATAGCTTAGGTTTAGACTTGTGGGTAGGTCTAAGGATTTGAAGTATATGGAGTTTATGGAAACTTATAGTGAAGAAATTGAATAGATTTGGTGAGATAATAAATTAAGTTGTTTGAGAGGTATTATTTATGTAGGTGGTAGGAGAGCATGTAAGTGGGTTGCAAAGGAGGGAGTGATAAGATGTTAGAGCAGAGAGAAGGAAGAGGAATAGAGAAGAAATGAGGAAGTTTTTTAGGTTGTAGTGTGTGCAGAGTGGTAGGAGAGTGACTTGAAAGTCAAAGGTTGGTATGTGAGGTAGGGAAGAGTGAGTAGGTGATAAGGTGGGAGGGACTTTCGACAGGAAGTGTTTGGTTATTGGATGATGTGACAGGAAGGGGAGGGATAGTTAGCTATAAAGGCAATTGTAGTGGGGGGTGGGAATGGGAGTAGGGTAGGGGAGCGAAGTGAGCCTGAGCACATTGAGGGTGAACAGAGCGGGGCTAAACCCAGGAAGAGAAGCCTCAGAAAATAATCAGAAAAGCACATAGGTTTGTCAGAAAATGTAGGCAGGGGGGTTAGTACCTGCTCAGAGACCAAGTGACTGAAATTAGGTCTGCAGAAGTGGGAAAGCAAAGGTATACAAGTATAGTAATGGGAAATAGCCAGGGAAGTGAGTTAGGTGAGGTAGAAAAATACAAGAGTAGAGTCTATAGCCAGGAAAAGGAGGGATTCCAGAAAAACAAGAGTGGTTACCAGAGAACAGAACGTGGTTAGAGGGAGGTTAGAAGAGTGGGAGAGCTGGAATAGATAGGGAAAACAGCAGGGAGCAGTCTGCAGATGTATAACACAGTAGCCACCACAGGAGCAATGTTAAGGTACAGGTAACAGCTAAAACCAGTTAGAGATTAAGCAGGACATACTTAAACTAGTCATAAACTTTGCAGGGAAACTCCACGAAGGGACATGACTGCAGGTATTTCCAGGCAGGGTGGGTCAATGGGTTTGGAGAACCAAGGAAGTATGTTGCTAACCTGAAAAAGAAAGAAGGCAAAAGTGAGACACAGGGGAATAGGGGAGTAGTAATTCTTCAATATTAGAAAGGACTAGGCAGTAATAGGTAGTGATGGTAGTATTTTTGGGTATTTTGTGAAAGTTAGAAGTTTAAGAGGGGAACTCTGGGTGGAGTTGGGGAGAGGAGTGCAGGTTTGAGTTACAGGGATTGAGAATGGTGTGTGGAGTGTGAGTAGGGTGAATGCAGTAGCAGCAGTGTATGGGGAGTAAGACAGAGAAACAATGCAAAACAACAATGCAAGAACACAATAATGGTGCAAGAAAACAGTGTAAGCTATTTAGAAACACATACACATTGTTGCATAGTACAGCAGCAGATTTGGTCAGCAAGTAATAAGTAATCTTCAGTGTACCACAACAGCAAACAGAGATTGGTCACAGGTCACACACAGCATAAATGTGATAAGGTGGTGAAGTTTCTTACAAATTCAAGTGAGTCACACAGGCAACAACAGCAGGATCAAACTCAAGAGAAAAAATTAAGCAGTTACCAGGAAGAATACAGAATGAAAAGAAATGCACAACATTAATGTGCTATGGCAATGCAGTCACTAAGCATTTCAAGGGATTTAAACAGGCA
Organism: Protopterus annectens; assembly: GCF_019279795.1. NCBI lineage: Eukaryota > Metazoa > Chordata > Ceratodontiformes > Protopteridae > Protopterus > Protopterus annectens. Next base: position 515,246,118 of record NC_056749.1, read on the forward strand.
TCCCACAGTCAAAACTCAAAACACAATTGCAGTAAGCAGTGACTCACAATACAAGCAGCTAACTACAGAAAAGACAAATTACTGTTGGTTCAAATTAAATGCTCGGCTATGGCGCCTCATGAGGGAAAAATAAAGCAGCTTCCAGGAAGAAAACAGAAGACAGGAACAGACATTCAACAGTCAAAGAATCAAAATACACTCTCAGTAAGCAGCGACTCAAAATACAAGCAGCTAATTACAGAAAACAGACAATTATTGTCAATTCAAATTAAACGCTTGGCATAGCTGAGCTATGGCAGTGTAGTTGCTAACAATTTTCAATAGAACTAAGCAAGGTTAAAAACAGTCAGTACAAACTTCAGGGGCAGTAAGCTGAAAAGCAAGATACCATTCTAAGGCAGTTAAGCAAAACATAGGTGCCTCAAGAGGGAAAATAAAGCAATGTTCGATAGAACTAAGGAAGGTTAAAAATAGTCAGTACAAACTTCAAGGGCAGTAAGCCGAGAAGCAAGACACCATTCTAAGGCAGGTAAGCAAAACAATGGCACCTCAAGAGGGAAAAATAAGGTGGCTTCCAGGAAGAAAAACAGAAAAAAATGCACAACATTAGAGTGCTATGGCAATGCAGTCGCTAAGCTTTTAAGTCACAGTCAACAATCAATATACAACTACAGCAGGTAGATTACTATAGAAGGACAGGTGTTTTTGTTTGAAAGTGAACGCTTAACTGAGCTATGGCTTCTCAAAACAGTTAAAAAGAAACGCATAACTTTAATGAGCTATGGCAATGCAGTCACTAAGTATTTCAAGTGATTTAAACAGACATTCAACAGTCAAAGAATCAAAATACATTCACAGTAGGCAGCGACTCAAAATGCAAGCAGCTAATTACAGAAAATAGACAATCATTGTCAATTTAAATTGAACGCTCAGCATAGCTGAGGTATGGCAGTATAGTCGATAAAAATTTCAATAGAACTAAATAAGTTAAAGCAGTTAGTACAAACTTCAAGGGCAGTAAGCCGAGAAGCAAGATACCATTCTAAGGCAGCTAAGTAAAACCAAGATAGAAGGTTACAGAGTCAATAAAAATGCTGCTCTTATTGTTGTTATGTTCTGTAGAAGACTAAAATACACAATTTCCAGTGTAAGGGGCACAAGTAATTAGGCTCACCTGTAGGTAACCACAGCACACCTCAGGAATGCTTGTGGAGAGTGGCAGAGAGAGAGAGTAAAGATGGCATTGAGGAAAAAGCGTGCCACAGTTTAAAAGGGCACAAAGGAGTATGGGTGGATTACATCATACTCAAAACTGGGAAGGTGAAAGAAATAAGGTAGGAAACAATATCTGCATAAATGTGGTAATGTTGCCCCATAGGTATCTCAACTGTCCAGATTTTTGCCTAATATTTTTGGTAATAGTCTGTTACTAATAAAAGTTGTGTTTTTCTTGCAAATCACTGAGGATTGAAGTCACTAAATCATGACTGATATTTGAGTTTCAGACTTCACAGCCTTCAGAAAATCCATGCTAACACAAAACCTTTTATATTATCAACTTTCTAAGCTTATAACAGCAATATTTAAAATGTGTCCCTATTTTTGGGCCTTTGTCCCCACATTATTTTTGGCTTTGTCCAGATATCTTGTGCTAGGAGGTTGAGAGGTATGCCCATAGGAATTCTGCATACAGATACAACTAAAACCATAGTAAATATTTTTTCATGTAGTATACATGTTTCCTTTTTAACGATTAGCATTTACTCTGAAATTACATAACTTGTTCATCTCATTCCTTCCCTCAATCCTCTCTCCTCCTCCTGAACATTATTCTGCATGCATTGTTCCTACAGATCCTATTTACATGTATGTGATTTGCCTTACATCTTACCCCCAATTTCTCTCCCTTTCAACAGTCTGTAGTTTAATTATAGCTGGTTTAGATTTTGATGTCCATTTTCTAGTAACTGCTTTTTTGGCAGCCAGTAGCATTAAACTTAGTAAGGCCTTATTATGTATGGGCAATGCAGAGCCTATGCCCCTGCTCAAAAGAATAATTTCCTTAATTACAATTTGATTGCCCAACATTTCAGATAAAACACCCTGTACAGTATTTGTAAAATCTGCCAAATCATTACATTACATTCACACATTACATTCATGTATAGCCACGGTGGTGCAGCAGTAGCGATGTTGCCTCACAGCAAGAGGTTCTCCCGTTCGATTCTCGGCTGGAGCACCTTTTGTGTGGAGTTTGCATGTCCTCCCCACGGTTGAGTGGCATTCAAAAGACATGCGTAGAATGAGCGTGCTTTCACTGAAGGTTGGGCATCGAGCTGGCACCTTGGCACTGTAAAAATATACTGCCAATCATTAGCAGGCCAGAGTTCCGCTGTGGCGACCCCTAACAGGGAAAAGCCGAAAGAAGAAGAGCAATAACAAGATTCACACAATGCATCTAGTCTCTTCATAAATGCAAGAGACAGAAATATGCTATGGAAGAAATGAAAGAAAGCAGTTGCAAGCATGAAAGCCATGCAATTATGGGACTAGTGCCTTTTAAATCTGAAGAAATGGTTTGACAGTGAAGGATTTGTTACAGATAGAACTCAAAAAAGAAAAAGTTCTAGTACAGAAGGTTGTACTAAAAATAGAGTTAAGATGGGTGGGGTTTGAATCATCCCAAGGGAGGATCCAACAGATTTTTTGTATTATTTACCAGAAATGTTTTTCCCATCCCAAAAGGGAAATGTCATTAAAACTGTTTTTGTTTATGATTTTATGGCTTCAGAAGAACTAAAGAAAAGCATGGCATATCACCATCTTGGCAGAAAATATCCCATTGAATGTAATCCCCCCACTCCTACCTGTCTTAGCTGAATAGGGCAGAATGTTTTTGTATTAGTTTGCTATAATATAAGATGACAATATATGTGAATAATTATTTCACCCTTGTAGGGTGCAAGGTATGAGAGTGAATCCCCAAAATAATTTATAAAACTGCCACCTATGGGTTCAGCATGTACATGTTTTGACAAGGTTGAATCATTTGTGCAATGCATTCTTATAGTGAGTCCAGGAAATGTGGCCCCCCAGAAGGTGAGAGAGATGAAAGTGTCTGGCACCATAGTCACGAGGAGGTAAATGAGCACACAGAAGAAAAACAGTAAGATATGCTGCCCTTCAAGACTTAGCACTACAGTAGTATAAAGGGCCATTGCTCAAAGGTGTTTACAAACAGTCCAAATGCTCAAAATAGGTGACAGATTGATACAGATTATTTATTCTTAGCTGTTTTGTACTCTGTATGGCATCTGCAAATTATTCCTGTATCCAACTGGAATATCCCATGGTGCTCCATGTGACGACCCGCCACTGGACCAGTAATCAAGGAGCCTCGATCCTCACCAAAGGCAACAGTGTGAGATGTTCACTGAGAGGATGACAAGTACATACACAGAGCAAGTGCAATTCAGCAACAGAGACAACAGTCAGTCTGGGGCTGGTTCCTTTACTTTTCTCCAGATCCCCAATAAGACTCACCACTGGCACAGCTATAGAGTTGAGTCCTTAGCCAGGTTTCCAAGCAAAGTCCTCAAACCCTCTCTCTGTCCAGCCAGTGCTTTGTGTTCCTTTCCAAGTAGCTGACATACACACACACACACACACCTGGGAAAGGCTGGCACAGGCTTACTAGCTATGCTCCCTTTTGCCCAGAATATAAGGTAGTTTTCACTGCCACCAGAATTATTCTGCCAGCTACCTTAAGGCCTTTAACAAAGGGTGTCCAACCTTACTGTGTAATATTAATATTAATACAAATGGTAGTTTGACCAAGAGCAAGGCTATTAGGAGTGGCCCACACCGTGTCACCAAATAAATATGCAAGTACTCTCAAAACTAAAATATCTCTACATATATCAGCCACAATGAAAGGATTAAGTATATTTAATAGTATATTAATACAAGAACAAGACAATACTGAATATATATTCACAGTAACATCAGAGTTCAAAACCCACAGGAAATATTTAAATAACACTGCAGTACAGGCTCACACAAATAAAGAAAAAATCGAAACTAAGCTTTATTATATTCCTGACTGTATCTAAGAGAGTTAGACTGTTCCCTAGAAACTTACTTCATTAGAGCAAGGCAGATTATGTGGTGAATGGTTCTTGTCAGATCCAAGACTGAATACAGAATGCTCTATCTCACTAAGACACTTCTCAAATTAACATCTAAAATATTACTGCTGGGATAGGTTGCAGGATGACATCATTTCTGGTCATCTGACTTCTAGTTCCCAGGCCAAAAACCCCATTGCTAGAAGCTGGCAGCATTTACCATCTATCTGTAAAAATATACAGACAAGGGCTTTTCCTCAGATCTTTGGCAGATGTTGGAAATCATAAAACAATTGCATTCCTTCATGCCCTAAAAGTTGCAATTAGTTCACTCCAAGGGCAATACAGAAAGCTTCCTAGTACATACCTTGTCTCCCTAGCTGCACTGAAAACTTGAGAGATAGCCTCTTTATTGCATCCTATAAGACAATTTAATTTCAGATATTTTTCAAAAGTTTGCTGGACTGAGGTTAACCTCCTGTATTCCAGTTTCCACTGATAAAATACATAGATTTAAACAGTTACAATAGTGCATGCGCATTTCTGCTCTCTTCCAGTAGGGCACACTGTGGTTACATTTCAAACACTCTACAAAAACCTTTTCAATACACACATCTGTACAAGCAGTTTGATATACATGTGACATACAGTTCTAATACATTTGTAACACAAGCATCTTGTATAAATAATTTCGATATTGACCAATGACATATTATTTACAAAAATCCAGCTAGCTGTGCTGGCAGTATCTCCTTTTGTCACACTCCATTTCTCACCTGCATCCCAAACATAAACTGTAGGTGAATTGGTGACCACCAAATTATACAAAGGAGTGAGTGCATGTGTATACGTGTGTATGTACGTGTTTATGTTTAACTGTGCATGTATTTCCTGAGATAAGCTGTCACCTTGTTCAGAATTAGCTCTTGAACTGAGTGATAAGGATTGGTTTTGGTTCCCTAGTGACTCTGAACTGGATTAAAACAGTAACTGGAGAATGGATGAATGAAAAACTATATACCTATAGATATGTGTGTGTGTGTGTGTGTGTGTGTGTGTGTGTGTGTGTGTGTGTGTGTGTGTGTGTGTGTGTGTGTGCGAGCACACGCGTGTGTAGTGCACAATGATGGTATTTGTAGGAAGCAGTAGAAAACAGATTTACTGCTCATCTTTTCTTATAATGTCAAGATAGAGAGGCACATGGAAGACACTGAAAATAAAGCTGAGCATGCTGCCTTTGCACCAAAGACAGTTTCTACACTTCACATTTCTGGGTGTATGTATTTGAGTATGTGTTTATTAATATGCACACATGCATACATACCATGAAACAAAAACAGATTCATAGTCTCTGTCCTTGACACACAGTTCATAGCAGCTCTTTCTTTAGAGTATTTGGGTAAAAGTGGACAGATAATGAGGCAATTCAAAGCAGAGAGACTTCAGTGGATACAGCTACAATAATTTAATAGGCAGCAAAATGATAAAGAACATGTTTAGCAACTCAGAAAAAGAAGAAACAGGAAGCTGTACAGGAATGAGTTTCAAATGTGTATAAAGAAAAGGACAGAACATGGATCCATGAATAACAGACACTCAATAAGCAGGGTTAATCTGAGCAGGTAGACAATGGAATTATAGAAAAAATGGTTAATTAAGAGTCAGAAACACAAGCGATATGTTTATTTTTACTGTCACTGAATTAAAACTGCATATACTAATATACTGTTTGTAAGCACAACAGTAGAAGAATCACTGAATTTCAAGGAGTACTTAACTTACTGGGTACTTATTGAAGCCTTAGTAAAGTTCATAGGGCATTGTACTTTGCTCTGTGTGCTCACAGAATCCATAGTGAAGTTCATAGGGCATTGTTATTACACTATTTCAAAACACAGTCTATGTGTTGTTGTATACATACAGCAGATAAATTTAAAAGGCTGTGTCATACAGCAGCAGTACAGAAGCAAAACTGTGTGATTATGAGAAATGTCACGTCCATTCACTTCATCTGCTTAACTTTCAGTCTGAAGTTGAACTCTAGGAGGCAAAACAGAGCTGGAAGAAAATGAATACAATTCAGTAACAATGTAGCATTTTATGGTCACTCCAATACACAGCAGCAAAAATATTTAATGAAGAGACACCAAGCAATTATGCCTCATAGTCAGATATTTAATTTAGATGAATTTCATAAATGTGAGAAGCTTTGTTTATAGAAGATTTACTAAATGCATCTTTACAGACTGACTTAAGCAGATAATCAAATGACAGACCTATAAGACATAATAAGAACTGTAATCTAAAACTACAATTTTTATAAAGTCTTACAACACTGACACTCATTTGTTTTGCATGTTAATAGGAGTATTAGCATATTATTACCTCATTCTCAGGGAAATACAAGCATTTGCTAGCAGTCACAGAAGTGAGATTCCCAAAGCCCATAGCAAGACTTCTATTATAAGTACCCTAGTAAGGGTTCTTGTGAGACTTCATGGCATCAGACTGTCGGCTGACCCTCCGTGTAGCTATGGTGTGCAGTCATATAATACGACTCTCCTGAATCCACTAATATTTAAATCAAATCAGAATTAATTCTAACTGCAACAAATGTTTTCATATTTTACATGTAGGAATACAGTTAAGCATATACAGTAGTGAGATAATTAAAAACAAAGTATAAATCATCTATTAGAGTTTATAATCATTTTAGTTAGTTAAGCAGTAAGAAATGGCCATTTAGATTGGTTTGCTGTTTGAATCTATCATTCTTTTTAAAATTAAATTAGAACTCTTGCTGCAACAAATACGTTTACATTTTTAAATTGAGAGTATAGATTTAGTTTGTTATTCATATATAGCACCCCAATCCCAAGTGCAGAAATGGGAAAAATGGGTTTGTGGGTGGATGAATGGCTGGATACAGCATTACCAAAGAAGATTTTGATCAGATTCCCATTTATAACCCACTTATGTATTCATGGGATCATAGGAAGTTACTAGGCTATTGGCCCTGAGGCCCTTATAATCCTAGCCAAGGGCTTAGCCCATGTTTAGACAAATCGGCACCCAATACCTCTGTCCAGCAGGGACACAGGTGGAATCCCAGGGATGTATTTTCTATTTCCCATCCAGTTATCCAGGTTGCACTTAAAAAGGGGTAAAGAGGTACTCTGCTTGACAAAGAGAGGGAGTCTATTCCACAGATGGGGGTGTCTCTGGGACACAAAACTGTCCCGCCAACAAGTCCTACTGATGCCGCAGACCAGGTTGAGGCTGTGCGTGTGGGTTACTTGAGTGGAGCTTGACTTGTGGATATCCATCAAGGCGGGGTCTGAGATCACCTTATATGCCAGACAGAGGTCACCTCTGAGGAGTCTGTATGAAACTGGGTATAAGGATAGGGCTTTTAGCCTGTGTATGGTAGATTTTTGAGGCCCTGGATTCACCTGGTGAGGAACCTCTTTGGTCTCTTCAGCTGCTGCATGTGCTTTGCTAGGTACATGACAAATGGGGAGTTGTACTCAATAATGGGCCTTATAAGGGAAGAATACAGGGATGTTATGACCTCTTTACTTATGAAGTGGCCATGTAGAAAGCTTTCTGTACAATGGAAGCAACATGGTGGTCAAACGTCTGGTTGCTGTCAACCTGGGTGCCCAAATCTCTCACGACTGATTCCGTGCTTGGGACATTGTTATTAATGTGATAATTTGTGGGGACATCACTCTCCCCAAAGGGGATGACAATGCATTTTTTTGTATTCAGCTTGAGGCCATGTTTCTCGCACCAATCATTTGTTTGGGTGAGACCCTCTTGGAGGATGTCCACGTCACTAGGGGAATTGATGACAGCACCCAGCTTGCAGTCATCTGCAAACTCAGTCAGCCATAACAAACTGGTTTTGGCCTGCATGGCAGAAAAGTATATCTCAAATAACAGAGGCCTCAAGACCGAACCCTGGGGTACACCACTTGATAGGGGTCTACTGCTTGAGGTGGCTTCCCCTATTTTGACTAGGTGGGCTCTATCAGTGAGTCAGTTAGCTACCGATCAAGTAACATATGGATTGATGCCTAGTTGAGAGAGTTTATCTATTATGCCCGAGTGAGGAATAGTGTCAAAGGCTTTGGCCAGGTCAAGGTGGGTGGTGTGCACGGTGTTCCCCTCATCTAGGGCTTTGGGGATTGTCTCAAAAAAGTCAGCAAAATTTAACAGACATGATTTCCCCTTGACAAAGCCAAACTGTGTAGTACTGAGTATTTGAAGTTTGCCATTGTCCTTGTTAATGAGGTCCATGATAATCCATTCCATGGCCTTGCAGATCAGGCTAGTTAGGCTGATGGGTCTATAATTTCCCAGATCGGTGGATGCTTCACCTTTGTATAAAGGGATGACAGTGGCCATTGCTCCACTCAGCTGGGAGAAAGCCAGTACTCAGGCTTTGGTTGAATGGGGCCCTTAATGGTGCTGCAAGTTCCTGCCTGAGTTCATGTAGAATCCAGCCTGGGATGTTATCGGGTCCCATGGAGGTTGTATTTTTTTCCTTTGAGAGAGCAGTGATGACCTGATCCCTAGATATAAGGGGAAGCAGGCAGGTACTGGAAATGTCCTGATTTACTGATGGGGGTACAGAGAGGTGAAATTTTCTTACAAAATCTTACAAGGGAGGATGATACTGCAGGGATGCTGCAGTGGTTACTCATGTTGGTTAATACCAAGTCCAAGATATTATCACCTCTTGTGGGGGGTATAGACTCACTGTACCCAAAGCATTTGCATTGACAAAATCAAAGAATCTCTGGGCATTTGTGTTCTGGCATGAACAGTTCTTCCAGTTTATGTTTGGATAGTTAAAGTCACCCATGATCAGGCTAAAGGGTTGAATCTTGATAGATTCGAAGAGGTCTAGATAGACAGATTGGGCATCTTTTTATCAGATTTAGGGGCTGGTATGATTTGTATAGGGGTCTCGTCAATGGTCAACTGCACCTGGAGTGTCTCCTGAGCATCATGCTGTTTGACCAGCCTGGAGGAGTGTACATCTTTAATATATATTGAAACTCCACCTCCTCTGGCTTTACTACCCACAGTTTGGGGTCTGAATGTATGATAGGATGAGTAACTATGTATGGTTGGGATGCTCTCGTGCAGCTTTGAACAAGGTTTCTGTGACTGTGCAGATGTCAGCATTTTCCAGGATTAAGAATGCTTTCAATGAGTGCAGTTTCATGTTTAGATTTCTAGTGTTTAGCAGCATGACCTTTAATTTGCATTTCATTGAAATTTTTATGTTGGTAGTTTTAACCTCATTACTTTTTCTAAAATCAGCACTATGGGGGAGGCAAGTGCCTTTGACAGAAGCCTGAAGCCCAAGTGAGACAGATGCAGGCCATCTCTGGCAAAGCATTGTGGTCTGTCGATCATCATATCTTCCCGGGCTGTCAGGTACTGGATCCCCCTGGATTGACACCAGAAACTAAGCCAATTGTTAAAGTAAACCATTTTCTGTTTGTAGTGAGGCATCATTCTGGGTGATAGCAGAATGCTGCTTAAGTCTAGGGACATACCTGCCTGGGACCCATATTCAGCGTGTTCAATCATGTCTTTCTTCATATAGTCCAAGGAGCTATGTCAAGTCATTTACACCAACATAGACTATGACAGTGTCATAATAGTACCTGTTGTTGAAAGACTTGAATGTGTATGTGATATGGCAGATTCTGGCCCCTGACAGACAACTAACTGTGACTTTCTCTTTATCCAGCCTGGTGAAAGGCACATCTGTGTGACTAATATGTTGGGTTTATGATCAAGCCTTAGAGGCTGCGAGAGACAGGTGTGTGAACTATGCATGGTATGTGGTGTGGAGGGGTGTGAAGATCGCATGTGTTTTTCCTCGGAGGTCTCCTTTATTTGGGTATGTTTTTGTTGAGGACATCCACATATGTAGGTGTGTGTTGTGTATTTGTGGATGGTGTTTTAGGTGTAGTGATTGGGTTAACAGTTTTCTCAGTGCCAGATATACTGGCTTGTGATGGAGAGAGCATAGACTCTAGGTTCCTAATGTAATAGCATCTCTTGCAAATTGTGTTCCTAGGTGGTAGTAGAAGATGGTTGTCTGTGTACACAAGGCAGTTGCTGCACTGTCTCAGGATGTCCATATCAACCAGACTGGCAGGAGAAAAGATATAAAGAAATTCACCTTGTAAGTCGAGTGGAGTCAATAAATATGTTGCATAATGTGCATTACTTTAGTAACAAATACTAGGGATGATTTATGTGTAATACACGAAAAGTCTGTCTGTATGTGATATTTTAAAAAATATTTCTAAAAGTTAGTCATGCTTATGTGTCTGTGATGGTGTGATAGTGGCAACTCACTGGTCTGTTTTTACATGGAGTAATGCTGACCGGACAATAAATCTTAGATCTGCGGAGGAATCAAGGGAATGTTTTATACAGTGAAATGTCTAATTCATTGTAAACTTAACTAATCAAGGGAATGTTTTACACAGTGAAATGTCTAATTCATTGTAAACTTAACTAATCAAGGGAATGTTTTACACAGTGAAATGTCTAATTCATTGTAAACTTAACTAATCAAGGGAATGTTTTACACAGTGAAATGTCTAATTCATTGTAAACTTAACTAATCAAGGGAATGTTTTACACAGTGAAATGTCTAATTCATTGTAAACTTAACTAATCAAGGGAATGTTTTACACAGTGAAATGTCTAATTCATTGTAAACTTAACTAATCAAGGGAATGTTTTACACAGTGAAATGTCTAATTCATTGTAAACTTAACTAATCAAGGGAATGTTTTACACAGTGAAATGTCTAATTCATTGTAAACTTAACTAATCAAGGGAATGTTTTACACAGTGAAATGTCTAATTCATTGCAAACTTAACTAATCAAGGGAATGTTTTACACAGTGAAATGTCTAATTCATTGCAAACTTAACTAATCAAGGGAATGTTTTACACAGTGAAATGTCTAATTCATTGTAAACTTAACTAATCAAGGGAATGTTTTACAGTGAAATGTCTAATTCATTGTAAACTTAACTAATCAAGGGAATGTTTTACACAGTGAAATGTCTAATTCATTGTAAACTTAACTAATCAAGGGAATGTTTTACACAGTGAAATGTCTAATTCATTGTAAACTTAACTAATCAAGGGAATGTTTTACACAGTGAAATGTCTAATTCATTGTAAACTTAACTAATCAAGGGAATGTTTTACACAGTGAAATGTCTAATTCATTGTAAACTTAACTAATCAAGGGAATGTTTTACACAGTGAAATGTCTAATTCATTGTAAACTTAACTTATGCTTTCAGCAACTTTTTTTTCAGCTGCTTTTGTACTCATTCATATGACGCAGTGTTCAGTAGACTGGTTTGCTGTTATGGTACTAGATTTATTTCATTAACAATTGCTGGGGAGTTGCCCACTTACTGACCAAAATGTGAATAAAGCCCAACCACTACCCATACTGCCTATTCACACCCCTTAGTAGCAGGAATTAGGCATTAAGTCCAGAGATAACCACACAATGGGGTGGAAGATTTTTTTATTCTGGCCCTCCTTTTCTCCACCCAAGCGTGATGGTCTAGATTGTTGTGAGGAGTTAGTTCTGCTATATCACACTTGCACTCTCCATGATGCCCACTTTTTTGTGCAGTCTGCTCAGCTGGCATTAGCAGCCTGACAACAAACTTCATGGACGTCCCCTCATAATCATGTCATGGAAAGGGTCAGTTAGCTCTAAGTCATTCTTCTCCATCCTTTACTATCCTGCCAGTATCTGGTCATTAAGTTTGCCTAGGCCATTGCCACCACAGAAATATATCTCTAGTTCTTACAGCATGGGGCTGGTCTGTGACAGCTTTTTGTCCCTTTATATTAGCTATTGTACAGCAGATGCATACATTTTCATATACTTATGCAACAGTGTATGGTAGTCGCAGTTAAAAGAGGCTTGCTAGCATAATAAGTGAGTTAATATTTCACAAACAAGAACCATTTTTAAAACATTATTTTTCATTAGAAATGCAATAATTGTTATAAAATGCTGTAAAATGTTTCTTCAATGGTCTGTGTCCAGACTGGCTAGCGGCTGTCAATGTTTCCATTTCACCATATGATGATGGTCAACTCTGCATTAACTTACAGCAAATAAAAATTGCTTGTAATGCTGCTCAAAGTATGAAACCATTCCTGTTTTGTAATTCAGTAACTCTGTTTCAACAGCAGTGAGCTAGTAATTGTATGTAGTCTTCAACAGCAAAGCAGAGAACAGATGACAGCTAGGCTTGGCACATTACAGATTCAAGTGGAAACTTCAACAAATCAGAAATTAACATGTTGAAATTAAGCAGTTCAGGACAATGTAAACACAGTGGCATAGCAACAACACAACAAACAAAAACCTTTTCCTCTTTTTAATACTCTGGTCTCCACATAACCATCAAAGTTTCTCCAGATGTTCCTCTACTGGCCCATTTGCTCATTTGAAATACAGGGGTGAAAGCCCCATCACTCAACTGTTCTCATCAGAGTGAGAGTCAAGCACTGGAAATGGTGCTGCCATTCTTTCTTGGCTATATTATTTCCCATTTCATATGCCCATTTATGCCAAAGGGAATAGTCTTGCAATGGGTGTTTGTGAGGATGCATTATCTACATTCATGAGTGATGCAACCCCTTAAAAAGCCCTTCACCTTACTAGACAACCACTTCTAACCAGTCTGTGGACTCCACTTGGTACACAGACAGCAGCGTGCTCCCCTGAGCCTGCCTTATCACACTTCACTTGCTCTTAGACTGCTATTCTAGTACTTGGCTTAATAATCAAATCTAGGTCACCTGGGCAGTAGCCAGGACTTTATCCCTCTATTGCATGGAGCTGTAGGAATTAACCCCAGTTATATGTCCCTTCCAGATGTTTCTTTCACATCAAATGTTCAGATGTACAATTCAGTGAACAGCAAGATTTGAAATAAAAAAAAACAAAAATCCCAAAGTACATTTGTTGGGGAAAGAAAAAATGGGGACACAACTGCTGTATATGAAAATGCTGGTAACTGCTGCTACAGGAGTTAAAACAGTTTTAAAAATGTTTAGTGCTAAGCATTTTTATGTGAGTGCTAGTTCTGTGACTAAAGTGAGACAGACATACAAAAAAAAATCTTCTCAGGCATTAGACTTTAGAGAACAACGAAGGGAAAACTAATTCGAGCAGATTAACGTAATATCACTGAAGTGGGGCTTTAGTCTGTGATGCCAGAAATGTGGGTTCACCCAGCACTCTGTCTTGAAGAACCAGCTGGGGGAGATGAATGTCTTGATTGGCTGATGACCAACTTGATTATTTTCGGGGGGGGGGTGATGAAAGCTCCTGTTGCTGTGTGATTCCACTATGGTCACAACCTGAGATATAATTAAAAGGAATAAATATAGAGGGATATGAGCAGGTATTCAGCTCTCTACATACATTAGGAGGACTGTGTAGGCATTGTTCCACATTCCCATCCAAGGGAAATATAAGAAAACAAAATTCATGTCAGATGGCAGGAATCATATTGTGCTGGGGATGCCCCAGTCTCTCCACCCAGCCATGGATACAACTGTTTCCAGGGCAAAGGGGAATTCCCCTGGCACATAGGTTCATAGGTTTATACTAGGCTATCTGCCCTAAGGCATTTATAACCCTAGCCCAAATTTTTGTGGCTTACGCCACCCCTAATATGAAAAAATACTGTGCCCATTAGTTTGTTGTGCCACTGTCCAGCAGTGACACAGAGATGATTCCCGGGATAAACCTACGATCTCCCATCCACAGGTCAAGATTTCTCTTGAACAGAGCCAGCGAGGTGCTCTGCCTCTCATGGACCGGGATTTTATTCCACAGCATAGGGAGTCTCTGAGTGATAAATCTATCCCTCCAGTATGTCCTATTTATATCCATGCTAAGGTTTAAGTCGCTTGCTCTAGTGGTTTTGGTGGATTTGGATTTTTTGAGGTGGAGCATGTCCATTAATTCCGGGTTGGACATGGCCTTGTATGTCAGGCACATGTCACCTCTGAGCAGACGGTATGCAACTGAATAGAGCTGGAGTTTCTTCAATCTGGCAGCATATGACAGATTTTGGAGTCCCTTTATCCTTTTGGTGAGGAACTTTTGTGGTCTCTCCAATTGCTGCAGATGTCGGGTGAGATACATCCCGAATGGGGCATTGTACTCGATCATTGGTCTGATAAGTGAAGAGTACAGGGGAACAATGACCTCACTAGATCTGGATGTGAATCCCTTCATGATCAGGTGGGCAATGTAGAAGGTCTTTCTAACCACTTTAGCAACGTGAGTGTCAAAAGAAAGGCCACTGTCAACCTGGGTCCCCAGGTCCCTGATAACCTCTTCTGTGCTTAGTGGATTGCCACCTATATGGTAGCTTGGGGTTACCTTGTTTTTCCCGAAGGGTATGACTCTACATTTTTTGGCGTTTAACTTCAGGCCATGGCTCTAGCACCAGCTATCTGTTTCCGTGAGTCCCTTCTGAAGGATATCCGTGTCCGATGCACTTTCCACTATGGCACACAGTTTGCAGTCGTCTGCAAACTTTGTCAGCCAAAGTCCTTCCATGTTGGCCTGTACTTCTGAGAAGTAGATGCCGAACAATAGGGGGCCAAGGACCGAGCCCTGTGGGACACCACTTGTGACCGGCTTGGAGTCTGACATAGCGCCAGCAACTCTAACCCTGTGGGTTCTGTCTTTAAGCCAGTTTGCAACCCATCTTGTGACATATGGGTTTACATTTAAGCTGGTAAGTTTTTCTACAATACCCGAGTGGGGTATTGTGTCGAAGGCCTTTGCAAGGTCAAGGTAGGCTGTATGGACTGCCTTTCCCTCATCAATGGCCTTGGTGACTGTTTCAAAGAAGTCGACCAAGTTCAAAAGGCATGATCTGCCCTTGACGAAGCCAAACTGTGTCGGGTCCAATGTCTGCAAGTCCCCTATATCTTTGTTTATGAGCTCCATTATGATCCTCTCCATAGCTTTGCAGACTAGACTTGTTAAGCTTATGGGGCGGTAATTACCAGGGTCCGTAGAGGCACCGCCTTTGTGGAGTGGGACCACAGTTGCCGTACGCCACTCCTTGGGCACGTATCCTTTGGTAAGGCTGAGATTAAACAGCTGCCTTATGTGCGGGTTTAATTCCTCATTTAGCTCGTGTAGCACACAGCCGGGGACACCATCCGGTCCCATTGATGCTGTGTTTTTAGCTTTAGAGAGCAGCTTTCACCTGCGCATTTGAGATGTCTGGGAGGCTACACTCTGCTGGGATAGTTCTCTCTCCTTTTGGGGGGGGGGGGGAAGTTTGCACTGAACCTGTCTGCCAGAATGTTGGCAATGTCTGTGGGTTCAGTGATTTTTGTATCATTTTGGACTAATTCTGAGCATATCTGGGAGTTTCCACCCAGGTTCCTAACATAGCTGAAAAAGGCCTTATGATTGTCCTTTGAATCCATGGCAATTTTTCTCTCAAAATTGGCCTTAGTTGATTTTATGAGTGCTCATATTTTTTACTAATAATGATCAGGGGTGACTTCCCTTTTATGGATTTTGTTCTATCATGTAATAGCTTTCTCCTCTTATTGTAAAGTTTGTTAATGGCTGGGGTCCACCAGACTGGACGTTTGCCCTTTGTGGAAAGAGTCTTGGTTTTATTTGGGACTGCCTGATCCATGCAGTCCTGGAGGTGTTCATAGAAGGCATTTGTAAGGGCTTCCGCAGCTTGGGTTGTGGTTTCCACTGGCTCAGGGGCCTCGAAGGATACCACACCAGTCTTGAGTAGTGTGAAGTTTGCTTTAGAGAAGTTCTTCACTGTGGTCTTCTTTGTTTGGGGGGGGGGCGGGATGTGGATTTCCAGTGAGATTAGTTTATGATCAGATCTCACCAATGAGGGATATACTTCGTGTGGAGCATTTTGTCCCCATGTTTGTGATAATGAGATCTAGTATATTTTCTCCTCTCGTGGGAACAGTGACTAGCTGTTCCATGGCATTTGAATTTATGAACTCCAGGAACCATTGGGCTAGAAAGTTAGGGCTTGAGTAATGTTCCCAGTCTATATTCGGGTAGTTGAAGTCACCCAATATGATGGTGTTTGGAGATGCATTTATACCCTCCAGTGTCTTCAGGAAGGCTGTGTGGGGTTCCTGAGTTTGAGAGGGTGGCCTGTAGCATGCTACAATTTGTAGAGCAGTTTTGCCTATGGTTAGTTGCACCTGGATGGTTTCCGAAGCTTCGTGCGTTGCCACCAACCTGGAGGTGTGGGTATCCTTTATGAATATGGATAAACCCCCTCCTTTTGTGGTGTGGTCCGGGTTTTGGGGCCGGAACGCATGATATGAGGTAAAACCTAATAGTGCCGGTGTGCTCTCAGGAGCCTTGAACCAGGTTTCAGTTACAGCACAGGCATCGATGTTCTCCATACTGAGAAGGGCCTCGAGTGAGTGCATTTTGAGATTTAGACTTCTGGCATTGAGCAGCATTACCCTCAGTTTCTTCCCATTTTTGTTTTCTAGGGTGGTAGGTTTAGAATTTGAGCCTTGCCTAAAAAAGGCACTATGGTGGTGGCAAGAGCCTTAGCCAATATCCGGAATCCCAGGGTGACAGGTGCAAGCCGTCCCTTGAGCAGCGTGGCTTGTCAAGCATGTCATCCCAGGCAGACAGACACTGGATCCCCTTTGAATGACACCAGACATTAAGCCAATTGTTAAAGCTGATCATCTTGTCTCTATATTGTGGCATCATTCTTGGTGAAGGAAGGATACTGCTCAGGGTCAGGGTCATACCTGCCTGGGCTACATAATCAGAGAGCTCCTCTATGTCTCTTTTCATGTAGTCCAGGGAGGTACGTCTCAGGTCGTTCACACCAGCATGGGCAATGACTGTGTCATATTTGTACTTGCCGTGGAGTGACCAAAGTGCTTGTGTTATGTGGTGGATTCTAGCACCCGATAGGCAGCTTACTGTGACCCTCTCCTTGTTCAGCCTGGTGAGTGGGACGTCAGTGTGTCTGACTATGGAGTCACCTATGACAAGTATGTTTGGTGTTGTATTTGGCCTTAAGGGCTGTGACTGCTTTGCACACTGCTTTTGTGGTTTATGTGTTGCTTGTGGGGTGTCTTGAGGTAGCAGTTGTTTGGGTGTCTGTTGAGGTAGGTTGGTCAATTAAGACAAAAAGGTAAGCAGCAGGATATGTCCCATGGCTGGTATGTTGAACAGTAACCTTACTGGCATGTAGAAACAGGAAAAATTGGAATGTCCGGGGCACATGTTTCATGTGCAAATGAGGCATCTATTGAATTTAATTAATATTAAGCTCTTTTCAGCAATGCATCACTATGTCACCTTAGTCTCAGTTCTGCTTTCACAGCAAATTAGCAGTTTATAAATTTGCATGAATCTATGAAACAAATGAACACAGAAGAATCACATATTATTGGAAAGCTGTTTTTAGAGTTGATATAATTCTTTCTAAAAATTTTCATTCCCCTATTTTCATTTTTTTGCATTTGTAAAACAATCGCCATATTTCAGTCTTAAAATGTTAAAAGGTCACTATGACACCTCTATATTGCAAAGTTTACTGTAAGTTTCCATTTTTCAAACAGATTGAGCTACTTTATCTTCAGAACAAGTCTCTTATTGATAGTTGGGATCACAGTGGTTATTACATTTTAAAGCAGTTTAAGACGCTGTTAATGTGTTGGTTATGAGCTGATAACTCATTTAAAGTGTTAAAAGGCATTCTGTACAGGCTCAACATGATAAGTACATCTGTGGTATATCAGACATCCATAAGCAACATCTTATTGTATTGTATTCCGTAACTAATGTATTGTTTTATAATGAATGTTTTAGTTAAGATTTCAAGGCATACAGAACCATGAGAGCAACAGTAACATTTAATAGCTGTAATGGCACCAACACTTAAAGTGCTTCTTAAAAAGTATGTTGTTTTATAGCGTATGGTTTCCCTGTCACACAGCTGTTACACAAGCTGGGTGTTCTAGCTACTGTAGAATAAAGCCAATATAAATTATTTTCAGTTTAAGGGGACAGTTGAATTTTATGATACTTTAAAATGAGAATAAAAAAGTGGTGCCGCCAATGTATTAGATACAATATCAAACCACAAGAGTGGAACATTGAGGGTTTACAGCAAGCATCTGAAATTACTTTGTAAAAAAAACCCCTCCTGAACATTAGACGCATTTCCATTTTGTAGTTTAAACAATTGCTTGAATGTGCTCTTTAGCTGCAGAATTTGCATAAACAAATCACCTCTAGGTAATTTTCTTCCCATTTCATTTCCATATTCAGTGTTGTTATTGTCTAGTATTTGTTGCCAAAATATGCACTGCTTTAAAAAAGCTATTTACTTTATGGTTCATTAGATTTTAAATATTAGAATTTGATGAAAATAAAATGATTTCTATATGGCAATACCTATTAGAGTAACAATCTTTGCCTTCATATATTTCTCATTTAAGGGATCAAGTGTCTTTTATCCTGTTTAGAAATGTAAAAGTTTTTCATGATTTCTAGAGCATCCAAAACCTAACAAGAAAGGAGGGGTATATGTTTGCTACATTACTTGCCAAAGCTTCATTAAAACCTTGCTTTTTTTCTGGCCTTGTTTAGAAAAATGCTACTGTACAATGCATTATTAATGGTTTTTGTTTTGCTAGAAAATCGGAAGTGTTAAACTGTGCTTACAGAAATCAGCAAAGTCAGTGCATATGTTTTTCAGGACCATTGAACAGCTGCAGTTTGGATGAAAAGATCTAATCTAAGCCAACACCTTCAGAATGGCTGCATTCCTACCATCACGATAATAAGCACGAAGGAGTACATCCTACCCCCACTTCTCATTTTTAACCACCATATTTATTCAGGTATTCATTTAGTTGTCAATAATTCACTTATTCAAAAAATGGTGGCAGGGATGGCAGGTTTCAGCTAATATGGTATTTGGCAGAAGTATTTGTGTTTTGGGCATTTTGCTCAAGGATAGAATGACAGGCTGTTTCCTAGAGTATGGTAAATACCAGAGCTCACAGATAAGTTAAAGCTAGGAGTAACCTGTACAAGAAAGCTCATGTTAAGAAAGTAGTACTGCAGATGATAATTAGGGTCATCGTCTTTATCAACGAGCTCAGAAAGCAAATACTTAACTATACTGTGCATTTACATTTCAAAAAGTGAAGGGACAAACTGATGTCAGATAGCATCAAATCAAAGGAGGACTGTGTAAGCTGTGTTGGGTAATAGTGCATTGGGGGAATTGGAATGGGCAGAAGACAATAACATTCACATAAATCTGCAGTATCAGAAATAAAGGGATATGAGTTAGTTTAATAATCGGGGGAGAAAGAGCCATTCATTTAATTGTTATGGCATACTTAATCTTCTAGAAGTGTCATCTTTTTAGGGGTTGAAGGCTTTTTCTTGAAGTAAGGTTTGGCAGTGTTAGTTCCAATGTTGCAGAATCATCTTAACTTGTAAGGTTCTAATAAAGTTCAAGTTTTGTAGATTTCCACCTAACTCACAGTTGCCCTTTGTTTTGAGATTTCAGGTAAGCCAGGGATGTCTAGTTCCTTGAGCTCTCTCTTAATTGTGGGTAGAAGCATTTTATTATGCACCTGTAGTAAAGATTACTGAATAGGCTAGTGTTCACTTAGTGATGGATACTTCCCAGAGGAGTATATTTTCCTTGGGTGGAGATTATTATGATGAAGTAGGGCTAACAGGAGAACGACTATTAAGTATAGTGAGAAGAGTGGATATAAGAAGGCCCTTTCTGTTTACAATTACTACATCTATGAATTAATTATTGTTTACGGCAGGGATAGGTCAGTTAAAGGTAGGAGATATAATGATGGACACCACAGGAACTAAGAAAACTGTTTAAAATAGGAATTGAGTCAACTAAACAGCTCAGCCTTAAACTGACAATTTCAAGTGTATTTTGGTGGGTTAGTTATGAACACCTACAAGAACAACTTCATGCAGCCTTAGCAAACAGGTGCATGCCACTGTCAGGGAAGCAAGTTCAAAAAAGGGGGCAACCAGGACAACATTAGTGTAGCTACCAGTCAGAATTTAATTATAAGCCACTTTGTGCCACAATTGTCATACAGCATACAAACTATTTCAGCTCTATACTGATATGTTTTTCTCAGAGTAATCTTACGAAACCACCAACAAACAGTTCCTAATCAGAGATCAAATGGAAACTTTGAAAATTACTAATTAGGAAAACAAAGACAGAATAGAGGCCATGTTTCAGACACAGCAATGTAATTAGTACTAATGTTGTGCTCCAAACCTTCAGCTATTCATACTTGTTAATAATACCTAGAACGAGATCTGCAAGTCTACATTTTTAGAAGTCATTTGAATAAGCTGTGAGACATTGAAATGGGGTTGTGAAACTGGACATTTGAAGGGTGACTTGTCACATGAGAACACAGACCCAAGATTCAATTAATTATTTCTGGTGAGGAGTAATACAATAATGTAGAATAAATTATTATGCTGATTTCATGTTTAACAGACTAAAAAGGCTTGAACATTACCTTATTTATTTATTTTGTTTATGGGGGTAGTATACTAATCACATTAGAACATTTGCGGACAGCCTGGGTGAAGAAATGTACAAAAAAGCACAAAACTAATTCACAAACACAGAGTAACTATATAAATTATAGAGTCCAAGTTACTTGTTAACCTGGTTTCCCTGGCCTTAAGTGGGGGGAGAGGTGATGTAGATTATTAGTCCATGAAGTTGAAGGGGAGATTTTATGAACAATTATACAGTAGATGGAGCTTTGGAAAGAGGTACAAGTGTTAGAAAGGTAAAATAGAAAACAGATGACCTTCAGCAGCCATACTTGGAAAAATGGCTATGGTTTACTAGTGGGCCAGTGAAGAAAGGAATTAAAAATATGACAACATAGGTCAGCTTAGTGGTGGATGTAAACCAAACCATGCTAAAAGTACCTCAACTGTTAACATTTTTTCTCACTGGTTTATGACAATAAGTTTATGACAATAAGTTAACTGCTAAGAAAGAAATGCAAGTGACTGAAGTGTGTAAAATTATATAATCATACCACTGTGTCAAAATGGACTGAAATTAGAATTAATCTAATCAGTAACCTTGTGTGAAGCCTTAAATAAGCTTTAACCTTTATTCCAGCTGGAGAACTATTAGGGCTATCCCCATTCTAGCACACTGTGCCTCTCAGGCTTGCAGATCAAAGTACTGTGATTATGAAGGTAAATATACACAGCACTCAGACGGTAGTAAACCTGACAACATGGAAATGCTATCTGTGCAGCAGAAAGAGCTGTAGTACAAAGCTTGCAGTTAAATTCTGTGTTTATAGACAGCACTTGCAGAATTTAAGAGATTGGCAATAAGGCATGATAAACCCTCTACACAGCTTTTATTGGCTTCCAAGACATAATGAGATTAGCAAACTGAAAACTGACAGCTGATAAGATGAAATTCCAAGAGCCACGACTATCTATAAAGAACTATTAGATGGAAGTGGAGAGATAGCATTATTCTATTAATATCACATGAACTTGTCAGATCAGTTATTTAAAAGACTGTCCACAACAAATACTGCCCGCAACAAAGACACTAACAGGACTGCAGAGACTGCTAGCACTACACCATGGATCAGGTAGACAGGGAAATTTTCCCTTTGACCTCGTCCATGATTTAGAAGACTATCACAAGTCCAATACTCTAACTGTTCCTACACATACATTGCACCACTCATCGGTATATTTGAAATGGCACCTGCTTGCAAGGAGTCAGATCTTAACATCCATCAGTGAAGATGTTGTAGCAGTTATATATTAGTGCAATTACAAAAGAGTACAATAGCCCTCAGAAACCAACGAGCTCAAATGAGATTTACAAGAAACATTTTTCAGACATAATTCAAACTATACTCTGCTGAATGGCAAATTCTTACACAGTACACCACTTAAGAAGAATTTAAGAAAATCTGTAGAGTAAATGCAATGAATAAAATGAATAAATAAATACAAATAAAATAAAATAAAACATGATCATAAAAACAAAAGTATGATGGAAATGAAGCAACTGCCAAAGTAACAACCCGCAAACTTTGTTTAACTTCAAAACTGCAGTGATAGTAGTCTTGTAAAGTCACAGCCTGAACAGATTTGTCATGGAATGTGTTAGCAAGGCACCAGTGATATTTAACCCTGCCCTAAAAATGTACTCAATCTTTTCATGAAAAGAGAAGTCTTTAGTGTTCTGTATTGTCTCACGTATATAACAGAATGCATAAATACATGTGCGGATTTTTGGAACTTAAAAGAAAATCAGGGGACAAATCAGAAGTCATCATTTTATTAGTTAGTTTAAAATCCAGAAATGATTTAATTTTGTCATACCTGTACATCAGTAATCACACCCTTAAGGCTAGTCAGAGCTAGATCATGGTTAAATGAAATCCCTAAACAGGGTTAATGGACCAGGGCTGACACCCTTCCCCCCTTCAGACATTCCAATGTCCCATTACTAGGCTCTCTTCCTCCAATTACCCAAAACACTGTTGAAAACTGTCAAAGAGTGCATACTGTTTTCTTCTTTACTTTTGAAATGATTACACAGATGTGGATTTAATTTAAAACTTTTAATTTATTTATCCTTTGTTGACCAGATTAATCCCACTAGGCTAGTTGCCTAGTGGGATTAATCCAACTAGGCTAGTTGCCTCTTTTCAGCAGAGGCTAGAGGTGATATTTATACCACTTAGGGAAATTCAACCAAAGCATCAGGAAATTTACCCTACTATTTTTGATTGGTGCTGTGGAATCTTTTACATCCACCTGAGCGACCACCAGGTCAGGCAGATGGGGCCTCAGTTTATCATCTCATCATAAGGATGACACACTCAGGAATGTAGCCCCATCATTATGCTATACTGCAGTGTCAGCAATCTACCTAACTAGTATGGGAGTAGAACCCACAGCCTTCTACACCAAAGGTAAGTGTGTTACCTGTTGCACTGCTACCACTGCCTTCAAACTTTATAGCACAAACATTGATGGCCATTTGAAAACAAGACAAAACAGTTGCATATTGAAAACAGATTCAGCATGATCAACATTAAACTTTTCTCTTACCTTGAAGTTCACATTCATTGAAAATGCACTAAAACTGACATACATTGAAAATGCATCTGGCCAGTGGCATAAATATATCTTGGGCTCCAGGCTGTTTTCAAACCATGGGCAACCTTGCACACATATTTAGGATGATGCATAAAAAACATGCTTCATTTGATTCCCTTTCCTGATAGTTTTACATTTATATATTGTTTAATACAGCAACATTTGCTGAAGTTTATTATAAATTTGTAGTTTTGAACATTTTCTCCAGTAAGCAGTGAAACAAAATGTCTAAACCAATATTTAGAAAAGTACCCATTTAAGAACATTTCAACCAACTACTCAGTGACTAAGGCTCATAGGGTTTGAGCCTACACAGGTAAATTAAATAGACTGCCCTCTTATAACAAGGGCATTTCTCTCTCATGCTTACACAGCATTCAAGTGTTTCTGTACCTGCTAATGCTTTGTTCTGTTTCATCCAGTAGTACTGCATATCCTTTTGAGTCTGTTGCCCTGCCTGGCTGTAAA
Organism: Protopterus annectens; assembly: GCF_019279795.1. Taxonomy (NCBI): domain Eukaryota; kingdom Metazoa; phylum Chordata; order Ceratodontiformes; family Protopteridae; genus Protopterus; species Protopterus annectens. The sequence goes on from NC_056749.1 coordinate 515,270,025, forward strand.
GTGAAATCTGACTTTTGCTTGTGTGATTACTCTCATTGGTTGGATCAACGCAGGAAACAAATTCTTAAAGCAAGGCAAGTAGACGTGCGACAGTACCGAGCCAAAAAAAACTTCTTCTTATAATTAATGTTGTGACTGGGCCCAATATTCATCACCAGGCCCTAGACAGCTGCCTAGGTCATCTAGTGCTAGATATGGCTCCAAGACCAGCCCATCTGTATTTCCAGGGGAAGCTATTCTAATCTTCAGTGATTTGACAGAGTAGCTTTCTACTGTATGCATATAGTCTTACAGTATACAATACACATCTGACTGTGTTAATGCAACATTTTCAAGGATTTTAGACAAGTGAATGTCCATGTATGTTGGTCTGTATATGTGTACTGCACACCTGCCATTGTGCTGAGGATATGCATAATCTTATTAAAGTCCCACACACACTAGAAAAAATGTGCATTTCTTTCATAATTGCTGCTGTATCTTTTAATTGCTACTGTACATTTTTGTTACACACTGTTTCAGTTCTGCTTATGAAATGTACAACTTTACTGCCCCTCTGTTCCTCTTTTGCTTCTTCATGACTTATTTCACCCAGGCAGTACCTGTAAATGGTCCACTGTGATCAGTGTACTACCCCGGTAAAAATGTAACATAAAATAAATAAATAAATAAAATTAAACTGACTGTCAATCCTTCCTTTCAATTTCTGAACAGACTAATTCATTCATTTTCAGAGTCACAGCTAATCATCCATTTATTCCACTCATGGGGCAAGAGCTCATCAGTCTATTAGTTTTACTGGGACGAGAGCTGATCGTGGAGAGTGGAACATTCATCCATAGTGAAGACAGGCCTTTTTGTTTCATATACACACATCTGCTCCTTATAACTGTGTCTTCCACAGTCACTTGTACAGGATGGTAACATCATGACTTCACACATGCTACGTTACCTGGTCACACAGCTCACTACTGTGCAAACTTGGTGGTCACCATGGTCCACATATATTACATGCCATAAACCTGCCTCTAAGTAGGTGCCCACAATGCAGCAGACTTTACTACCAACCTTTGAACAGGATGTGCATTCCAGAGTCAGATGCTCAGTCTGACCTTTCCCCCACCTGGTATTCCAGATCCAGTGTCCCTAGTCAATCACGGCTTATCAAGGTTGCATTCAGGGGTCCATCCTTCCATGCATTGAACCTGGGGTTAAAGACCTTTGCTGATGATTATGTAAAGCAGCTGAACATAAGGCAGCGAAACAGATGGAGAAAGAAAGGCTGAAGAATGCTGATGAAGAAGAGTAACAGGTGTAACCAGTAAAATTTGTGCTGCATACACACTTTCTTCTCATTATGTGACGGACACAATTCACTGACGGTGTGTCATATGTAGTTAATTACTCAACTGATATCAATTATTATTCATAAATGTAATTTGTATATTGTACACACTCACTGACTGGGTAGATGCTATCATTCAGAATAAGTGGAATGTATATAGTGCATAATGAATGGGAACAGCTTTTGGTCAGAAAATTTATAGTCTATATAGCACGCAATAAAGGGTACATGTCAGTCACTAGATAAACACTCCAGAATGTGTATTTTCAATGACTGGTAACGGTTAGTCTCAAAATGTGTGTATTTTCAATGACTGGTAACGGTTAGTCTAGGAATGTTGCTGTACATAATGCCTGGCTAGTGAGTGGCAAATGTCACTTAGAGAATGTATACTTGATACAAAACATTTTTCTTTGTATTTTGTGGCACATAGGGTTGCCAACTTTTAAGCGGGCCAAAGTGGGACATGGGGGTGGGGCCAATATGACACTGGCCACACCCTCTACCATGACATCACCACAAGAGTGGTGAAGGAGATGCTGTTATGGCTACAACGGATGGCTGGTGGAGTGGCTAGCTAGCTGGCTGCTGGACTGTCTGGTTGGCTGGCTGCTGGAGTGGCTAGCTGGTTGGTGGGAGTAGCAGCTGGAAGGATGAATGACTGGATGGATGGCTGCATGAATGGATGCCTGGCTGGATGGCTGGCTGGCCGATTGGATGAATGGCTGGCTGGCTGGTTAGATGAATGGGTGGCTAGCTGAATGAATGGACGGCTGACTGCATGAATGGATGGCTGGCTGGATGAATGAATGAATGAATGAATGGATGGCTGGCTGGATGAATGAATGAATGAATGGATGGCTTGCTGGGTGGGTGGATGAATGGCTGGCTGGTTGGATGAATGGCTGGCTGGTTGGATGAATGGCTGGCTGGCTGGTTGGATGAATGGCTGGCTGGCTGGTTGGATGAATGGCTGGCTGGCTGGTTGGATGAATGGCTGGCTGGCTGGTTGGATGAATGGCTGGCTGGCTGGTTGGATGAATGGCTGGCTGGATGAATCGATGGCTGGCTGGTTGGATAAATGAATGGCTGGCTGGCTGACTGAATGGATGGATGGATGGCTGGCTGGATGAATGGATGGCTGATGGATGAATGGCTGACTGGCTGGACAAACGGATGGATTGCTGGCTCATTAGAAAAAAAAAATCTCAGTCATTGTTTTAGCGGTTGTAGAAGGGCTTAAAACAAAGCGCTCCTGCAGCCGTGATCTTTTCAGGGCTCTTACTGCCCCAATCCCCACCCCATTTATAAATTGCAGCAAATTGCTGAACAAATTAAAGCACCCGGACCTAACAGGCAGCAGCTTTGCCTTTAGGTCTGGGTTGATGATGTCACTGAATTGCTGTGGAAAAGCTGGAAGTAATTGCGGCTTTTCCACAGCAATTCAGTGTGATTGAAAAGCGGGACTTTTCAAGTCCAAGTTTCACTACTTCGCACAGTGGGCAACGGGATGAGGCAGCTCAACCCGTGAGTGTCCCGCTGACAACGGGACAGGTGGCAACCTTAGAAATACTATAAGAAAAAACAAAACCCTTTTTGGAGGGTAGCATTGGAATACAAGAAAGGTAACTAATGCAACTCAGAGTAACACAGTATGCAAGCTGGTGCTGAAACCATTCAGGCTGTCATTTTGTTTGTAGGTTCATCACTTAACCACTAGGATATGTTACATACATTGGCTGCAAAATCAGTGAATGGCAGCAGTCTGGAACTCAGTGAGTAGAAGCTGCTAGTCACTGAAGATTTGTAGTTTACAACACTATACCATAATAGGCAATGACCAAGAAAGAATGTTTTTCTCCCATGAGGGTCAAAATTGACAGATAAATGTCATAGAGTGGTTAAAGACTACATTAGTTATTAACCATAGTGATATAGTGCTATTTGTAAAGCATTTGCTTACAGCTTATTTTGTCTCTCTCCTTAAAAATAAATCTGTTTCTTGGTGCCTTCTTCTTTAATTAATGTAATAAAGAGCCACAGGCTCAAAAACTGCAGTGTTGAAAATAAAATTACAAAAAGCAGAGAACTCACTGGAAATCATAAAAAAAAACACTACCATCTTGGCAATCAATCTTCTGAGTGGATAATTCACAGCACCACAAGATTCATTTAAATAATAAATTCTATCCATGAACATCGTTATTTATTCATTTAATACAAATTACAGCCGAATCATTTCATAACATCAGTACATTAATCTAAAATTCATAACAATGTAATCCAATTTACTTCCATATTTAATTCAACTGGTGTCAAGGTTTGGACTTTCAAAATCAATTGAAACTCCAGTTTTAATAGTAACATTTTTGTATCACTAACTTATTCATTTAAGAGAGAGAATAACTAAAACGGCAACATTCAGTCTCTTAACATTAGTTGAGTACTATTTTTTTGGAAGCTACTGAACTAGTTAGTAACTATATTTGAATGGAACTTATATATTTGATCACTTTGACTTTTAATTTTCCTTTAGTTTGCCCCACATACCAAACTAGCATTGTACAATCAAAAATAAATGTATATACCACACACTGTGAATTAAAAGAAAATATAGAATCTGAAAAATATTTTACCCCATTTACACATTGTCCATTAAAATGTGTAATATACTTACAGACTTTGCAACACCCACAAGAAAACGTATGATTCTTAGTTTCTACAATTTGTGTAGTTTAAAACCTACCTATTAAAAAAAACGGTCAGACTTTCCATTTTTTGTATCAAAACAAAATCCTTTTTGGAACAATGTCTATACTTTAAACAGTACAACCAAAAGGCTAAATAAAACTACTTATCATATTTAGCAATGTAAGACCACAACTCTGTAACCACCTGAAATATTACAACAAATTTCTCAGAACAACCTGCCATGACTATCAGCTACAGAATGTACTGTTGTGGTCATTCCAGCTATAAAGATACTCCATAGAGTTATCTGCATGTAATACATGCTTTTGCACTGTACAAAAGTATAGACTGAATGTGCAGTCATAACTACAGTGGCAAAAATATACTTCACTATTTAGGAGAAATATTAAGGGCTTTATTTATACAATAACTTAGTGGAGTTGTATTGCAGATCATTGGTGTAATTTGTATGCTGAGATGTGAAACGCCACCAATGCACACCAAGTATAATACAAAATGGCAGATGGTATCACACAAAGTTATTAACTCCTTTGCTTGGTATCTTTGTATAAAAGATCTTATCTTGGATTACAGCATCATTATAAAAGTTTCAGGCAGTAACACTAGTGTCATCAAACATAAAATACACTTACGGCTGCTGCTCTGCATTTAAGGACTTCAGTCAGCAGAAAACTGACTAACTCACCCACTTAGTTTTTTCAGGCCATGGTATTTTTGAACTACATGATACAACTGAAAAAATATATAAAAACACACACACATATATATATGTGTGTATATATATATATATATATATATATATATATATATATATATATATGGGTGTCTGTGTGTGTATACGTACATATATGCAGTTGTCATTCACTCCATTGAATCTACTGTTCATTCACTGACAGACTGAATGACTTGGAAATTACATCAAGTACTCTGCTTATCAAATTTTACATTTATTGACAGTGGAAGATTGACTGCATGAGTACAAGGTGAGCATGGGTTTGAGATATTACCGCCAAACTTTTATACTGAAAGTTTCATTAGGAGATGGAAATGTGTGCATGCAGGAATATGCAGGTTAGCGTTAGAGTAAAAGCCAGGTAAAGAGATGTAGTGTTGTGTATGTGTGTTGCTGCATGTGATGTGTGTCTGCATGTCTTGTGTAGTGACACTATGGAAAGATGTTTTCTTAGGTAAGGTGCAGGGTTAAGGTTAAAGTTCAACACACATTAGTAAGACGGTGTGGGGGTATGGAGTCACATATTACAAATAACAACTGTTTTTTTTTATTGAGAACTATACATGATTTTTTTTTTATATTGCACCAAAGAAAAAAAATCACAACAAAACATATTTAACATGTTTGACATAAATGATCAACTGATCACATAGCAAATGAAACAATTGTGACATTTAATAAAGAAAAAGAACACATCTGCTGACCATTATGTTGTAACCAACACTAGTGGCAACAGGAAACAAAGAAATGCTCAAGATTGTACAAACAATATACAAGTGCCTGCATTGCAATAAAATCATGTAATACCCAGGAAAAAAAAAACTTGGCTAAACTTCAGAAATACTCAGAGATGAGCCCCACCTGGAACCCTGTGGTTAAACTCATTTCTAAAATTGTTAATACATATATACACATATGCACACACACACACACACACACACATATATATATATATATATATATATATATATATATATATATATACACACACATACATACACACACACACACACACATATATATATATATATATATATACACATACATATATATATATATATATATATATATATATATATATATATATATATATATATATACATATATATATATATATATATATATATATATATATATATATATATATATATATATATACATACATACATATTAGAAACTGCAGTAGGCCTACACAAAAGGTCAGGGTTGGGTACTTCCAGCATAAGCCTATATATAATCATACAACACCTGAAAGCTGCATTAAACAATTCTTATAAGCCTGGGAAAGAAAGGGAGTAGAAGAAAATTCCGATGGTATATAAAAGTTTGGGGGTAATGGTAAAAAATACCTGCAAATCCTCACTACTAAGTTCCTGATGTAAACTAAGAGAGAAGCCATAGAAACAGCATCCCCAAAATTTATGAAACATATCTGCCTCAATAGCTTTACAAGCAAGACAGTTTCTTCCATTGCAAAACCTTTTCCAACTAGTTTCCAGGGAGTCCACTATCCCTATATATTATTCTTAAGCTCACGAGTAAGGAGGTGTGGGGTATAACTCAAAAATCTTAACATCCCCAACTGCTGTAGAGGAGATGCTTCCCCTTGAGAGAACAAAAATCTTTTAACATGCAATGCCATTTGATTCCTCACCCAGTCCTGGAAAGGCTTAACTTACAATATATCAATATGTGGAAGTGTGAAGATTTCAAATCTGACTCAGGAGGATGAATCCTATCAACATTCTACAGCACATCTGTCTCTTGGTGGATCTTTCCTCACCTAGATGACCCAAAGGAAGAGTGTAGAAGTGCTTGCCAAAACTACAGATATTTCCATATGTCCTTATATGGAATACCAAAAATGATCATGCACAAACTCAGAGGCTACAAAACTACCAGTCTCCCTCTTTTATAAATGTAAGTGCTCTATATAAGAAATGCACTTTTTATACAATCCCAAAACCATAACTTATCTTTTCCTTTCACCAGCTGTGGATGCCCACAAAATGATAGTTTACCTCCCTATGCACTCAGTGAACAATACAGTTGTCACAACCTGTTTAGAACCTTAAAGCCTGCAACTAAAGGCTGCAGTTTCTGTAAGTAGAAGGGTAAGGATTTCCTGTATCATTCAACAGACCTGTGAGATGCACTACCATGGATCCTTACCTCCAGAATTACCCGAGGTGGAGGGGAGCATACTGAGCAGACATAATGCTGTATAAGAAAAACTTCTGCCATTTACTGTAAATAAACCATTGTAGCTCCACCCCATTTCTAAGGAAGGAACAGCGTGGGGTTAGAGATAAATATCCACCCTATATCCAAACAAACAGCACAAGTAACTTTTTAAGTTTTGAGTCGTGGTACACTGCCAGCACCTTAATGTACTCTAGCACATAATACAAATTGGGGCAAAACATTCATTTTGTCAATGAAATTCTGTCCCACCAAGAGAGACGTAGGGATATCATTCCATGGGTTTTCCATAACTATCTCGGAATCCTCTACAAACAAAAATATCCTAGTCTCCATGTCCATAAAACTGCATCCTTGCAGCTTGTCACTGATCCTAATCATCTGAGGCTCAGTGGCCAGCAGGGACAGTACTGAGGACAGAGGATGTCCTTGTCTTTTGTCCATACTTAAGAGGAATGGTTAGTACAAAACAAAATCCTACTCTTGTGAATGGTTAAAATACAGCGATCTCACTGAATTAAAACAGGCTAGTGCAATACCAAATGCTGCCATTGCAGCCTATAGGTAGCCCCAGTCCACTGAGTCAGAAGCCTTCTCAGAATCATTTAGCATAGCCATTGCCAGCTGGGGAACATTCTTCAAACCTTGCACATAAAAGTGGTGTTGCATGTATATGACTAGTGCTTGCCCTCTCATAAATCCTGCTTGAGAGGGAAGTAGTGTAGAGGACAACACTCTGAAAAGACTATCAGCTGATATCTTGGTGTATAGCTTTGGATCTCTATTTATCAGAGAAATAGGGTGGTAGTTCTCTACCATTCCCAACATTTATTGGGGTTTGGCAGAAGCATATTCCATAATTCCCTTGTTTTTAATGAAAAAGAGCTGTCATTGCCTCATTAAACAAATGCTGGTGCAATATCCCCCACACAAGCATTTAGAAGCTGTTATTTAAGCTATCAGAGTCTAGGGCTTTGCCGCTAACTGACCTTTATATAGCTTTGCGCATCTTATCCTTGGATATTGTATTACAAAGAGATTAAGCTTTGTTAACAATTGTAGATGGCAGCTGTAAAGTCCCACAAATTCAGCCAGGTGAGGAAATGGGAAAAATTCCTCAATAAAGAGTTGCTACAGTACAACCTAGAATAAAAACCATTAGCTGCTTTGTTTTTTAACATGGGATTTTAGAGCAGGATGTTATTATATTGCACAGAGCTAACATGAGACTTTACCTGGAGCCTCCTAATTTTGTGGTTTGAGAGCCTACCAGGCTTATCGCCTTTAGCTCATGCCTGAAGGGAGACGACCTGCATAGCCCCTCCTAACTTACGTTTCTCTGCCCTGAAGACCAATAAGAACTCATTTTTAAAATGTAACTTCTTACAATCATCGAATGCTGCCAAACCTGATTTTGTAGTAGTATGATGGTTGCATCTTCCTTACTAAGGAACCAACATTTAGCAGTCCAGCAGATATCGAGATTTAGCTTAAATGATCACCACCAATGGTGCATAGGCATAAAAAAGCAGGATTGTGTGTGATATTACCTTCTAACTTCTCCCTAATAAAAATCAAAAGATTTGGTATCTATCAAAATGAGGGAGGTGCCCATGTCCCAGCCCATTCTTATGAGATTTCACCTCTGTCCACTGTAACCTGATATTCTTATACACAGTTAAATCTCTTTCAGAAGTGGAGACTAGGCTGACCATTACAAGGTTACCTACAACACCTTGAAGACTTCTCTTGAGTTTTCTGCTCACCCTGACCTCTTTCACTAATACCAGATCTGGATTTTGTCTTTTTGATTTTTATTTATTTATAATATAATCATAACTTAACGCAAATATATTATGAGCATTCATTTCACTCTTAGTCCAACAGCCACGAACAGCGGAAACAGGATATAACACAGGATTATGACACCATGCTCACTGAAGCATTGCATTTGAAACCAATGTATGATGCCATAAGTTAGTTAACCTATATCAGTTCATGATAACAGTTTCACAAAATTCTGATTAGATAATTGTATATGAAGTACACTCAAGAATAACATTCTATCTTTAATATGAATGTGTGATAGCACTGGATTTTAGACAGGATTTCTTCGATAAAGGTTTGGATACGTCTGCTTTTTTTGTTTATTTGCTGTTATTGTATTGCAGATTGTTTTATTTTAAATTTTGTTCTACCTGAAGTTTTTATTTCTTGGAGTTTTAAACATTTTTGTCTTGGGTCAGTTAAAAAAAAAAAAACAATCATTTTCCATTCACTGATTGAAAAGGAATTAAATATAACTAATTAGTGGGAGGAGCTGAGAAATATGGTTTCTTATGTAGAATATTTAGCTGCATTCTTATCTAGCTGCAAGTGCTGAGAGACTGCTGTTGGTATATGACTAATGGATTTTTCCACCCAGCCACTGTAATCCTTTTAAAGTAAATGGCTTTTGAGCACCCCACCGCTATTGTAAATTTGACTTTGGAAACTCATCCCAGTCTCAGCTCATCTGCTCATTCTAGTGGGCCTTGAAAAATCTAACTGGGAAGGCCATCCTCTTAGACTTTTAAACTTTAGTTTCTGTTTCATATGACCCCACTCACTCAGTACACACTGCAATATTCAGAGTATTAATCCATTTTTTCCAGTTTACCTTTAAATATGTAGCAACTGGGACTAGACTACAAAACTTATGTGCTGTTCTAGGCAAGAGAAGGAGCAGAATTACATTATTTTATATCTTTCCTGTAGATTATCAATCGCTGGATAGCCTGACAGTTGCTTTGCATTAATGCTACTGCTTTGCTCCTGGTGAGGGAAGGAGCAGGGGCAGTTATTCCTGCTGGACACTGTATATGGGGTTTCACTGGGTAGTCGATGTAGTTTTAGTGAGAACATCTTCAGGGTCTTTGAGCAGCTAGACTTTCTATTGCATCATGCTGCTGTAGTTTTTATTCAGGGCATCTACCAAGAGAGGACTACAGCAAGTCCTGTTAACTATCAGCATCTGGGTTAATACTAGTACTCAGGCAGTGGCTTAGGATTAATGCTACTCTTCTGTTTTTGGTGAGAGAAGCAGTAACAGATTACAGATTCCTAGCTGTGTGCAGCTGTACTAAGACCAGCACTATCTCCATTGCCAGATTGAGAGCACCTCCTGTAATCAACTCCAAACCTCGTAAACACTACTTTTCCTCTAGCCCAAATTAGCAATTACTAGCTTATATGAAATGGGCATCCTGAGGTAATGTAGGAATTGTCACATGTTTACAGACAATCACCTAGTACTTAAACAAGCTGACACAGTGTGTGAAAGGTGTAGTTAAATTAGTTGTTGGTGGCAAAGCTCTCACATAAAACCATAATCAATAGCGTAGAGGTTGTCAGTACCTCACAACTCCATAATAAACCAAGCACACAGCTCAGACCTAACTCATAGACCTACATATGCTGAGGCACATTATAGGTTCATAGGTTCATACTAGGCTATCTGCCCTAGGGCATTTATAAGCCTAGCCAGAGTGTGTGTGGCTTTCACCACCCCTTAGGATGAGAATACTATACCCATTAGTTTGCTGTGCCTCTGTCCAGCAGTGACACAGAGATGATTCCCGGGGTAAACCTACGCTCTCCCATCCACTCGTCAAGATTTCTCTTGAACAGAGTCAGTGAGGGGCTCTGCCTCACATGGACTGGGATTCTGTTCCATAGTGTGGGGAGTCTCTGGGTGATGAATCTGTCCCTCCAGCACGTCCTATTTATATCCGTGTTGAGGTTTAAGTCTCTTGCTCTCGTGGCTCTGGTGGATTTGGATTTTTTGAGGTGGAGCATGTCCATTAATTCCGGGTTGGACATGGCCTTGTATGTCAGGCACAGATCACCTCTGAGCAGACGGTATGCGACTGAATAGAGCTGGAGTTTCTTCAGTCGGGCATCGTATGACATATGTTTGAGCCCCTTTATCCTTTTGGTGAGGAACTTTTGGGGTCTTTCCAACTGCTGCAGGTGTCGGGTAAGGTACATTCCGAATGGGGCATTGTACTCAATCATTGGTCTGATAAGTGAAGAGTACAGGGGTACAATGACCTCTCCTGATCTGGATGTGAATCTCTTCATGATCAGGTGGGCAATGTAGAAGGTCTTCCTAACCACTTTGGCAATGTGAGTGTCAAAAGATAGGTTACTGTCAACTTGGGTCCCCAGGTCCCTGATAACTTCTTCCGTGTTTAATGGGTTACCGCCTATGTGGTAATTAGGGGTTACCTTGTTTTTCCCAAAGGGTATGACTATACATTTTTTGGCATTTAGCTTAAGGCCATGGCTCTGGCACCAGTTATCCATTTCTATGAGACCTCTCTGGAGGATGTCTGTGTCTGATGGAGTGTCAATTATGGTGCCCAGTTTGCAGTCATCTGCAAATTTTGTCAGCCACAATCCCCCAATGTTTGCCTGCACTTCAGAAAAATAAATGCTGAACAAGAGGGGGCCCAGGACTGAGCCCTGTGGGACACCACTCGTGACCGGCTTAGAGTCTGACATGGCACCAGCAACTCTAACCCTGTGTGTTCTGTCCTTGAGCCAGTTTGCAACCCATCTTGTGACATATGGGTTTACATCTAAGCTGGTGAGCTTTTCTATGATGCCCGAGTGGGGTATTGTGTCAACGCTTTTGCTAGGTCAAGGTAGGCTGTGTGAACTGCCTTACCCTCATCAATGGCCTTAGTGACTGTTTCAAAAAAGTCGACCAAGTTCAAGATGCAGGATCTGCCCTTGACAAAGCCAAATTGGGTAGGATCCAGTGTCTGTAGGTCCCCAATGTCTTTATTTATGAGTTCCATTATGATCCTCTCCATAGCTTTGCAGACAAGGCTCGTCAAGCTTATGGGGTGGTAATTTCCAGGGTCCGTAGAAGCACCGCCTTTATGGAGTGGGACCACAGTTGCCGTATGCCATTCTTTGGGTATCCTGTAGTAAGGCTAAGATTAAACAGCAGCCTTATGTGTGGGTTTAGTTCCTCATTGAGTTCATGTAGCACACAGCCGGGGACACCGTCGGTCCCATTGATGCTGTGTTTTTTGCTTTAGAGAGAGCAGCTCTTACCTGGGCATCTGAGATGTTTGGGAGCTAGACTCTGGTGGTATAGATATTTCTCCTTTTGGCGGGGGAGGGAGGGGAGAAATTTGCACTGAACCTGTCTGCCAGTATGTTGGCAATGTCTGTGGGTTCAGTGATTTTTTTATCATTTTGGACTAATTCTGAGCATATCTGGGAGTTTCCACCCAGGTTTCTAACATAGCTAAAGAAGGCCTTATGATTGTCTTTTGTGTCATTAGTTGGCCTTGGATGATTTTATGAGTGATCGTAGTTTTTTGATAGTATTGATCAGAGATGCCTTCCCTTTTAGGGATTTTGCTCTGTCATGTAGTAGCTTTCTCCTCTTGTTGTAGAGTTTGTTTATGGCTGGGGTCCACCAGACCGGGTGCCTGCCTTTGGTGGAAAGGGTCTTGATTTTATTAGGGATTGCTTGATCCATACATTCCTGGAGGTGCTCGTAGAAGGCATTTGTAAGGGTTTCAGCAGCGTGGGTTGTGGTTTCCACTGGCTCGGGGGCCTTGAAGGATACCACTCCAGTCTTAAGAAGTGTAAAGTTTGCTTTTGAGAAGTTCTTCACTGTGGTCTTTTTTGCTGGGGTTGGGGGCGGGATGTGGATCTCCAGTGAGATTAATTTATGGTCTGATCTCACCAATGAGGGATATACTTCCGGTGTGGAGCATTTTGTCCCCATGTTTGTGATGATCAGGTCTAGTATATTTTCTCCTCTTGTGGGAATGGTGACTAGTTGTTCCATAGCATTTGAGTTTATGAACTCCATGAACCTTTGGACTAGGGTGTTGGGGCTTGAGTAATGTTCCCAGTCTATGTTTGGGTAGTTGAAGTCACCCAATATGATGGTATTTGGAGAGACATTCATACTCTCCAGTGTCTTCAGGAAGGCTGTGTGGGTTTCCTGAGTTTGAGAAGGTGGTCTGTAGCATGTTACAAACTGTAGGGCAGTTTTACCTATGGTTAATTGCACCTGGATGGTCTCCGATGCTTCGTGCGTTGCCACTAACCTGGAGGTGTGGGTATCCTTTATGAATATGGATACTCCCTCCTTTTGTGGTTCGGTCCGGATTTTGGGGCGGAACGCATGATATGAGGTATAACCTGATAGTGCTGGGGTGCTCTCAGGAGCCTTGAACCAGGTTTCAGTCACAGCACAGACATCGATGTTCTCCAGACTGAGGAGGGCTTGAGGCGTGCATCTTGAGGTTTAGACTTCTGGCATTGAGCAGTATTACCCTTAGTTTTTCTCCATTCTTGTTTTCTAGGGCAGTAGGTTTATCATTTGTGCCTTGCCTAACAAAGGCACTATGGGGGTGGCAAGAGCCTTTGCCAATATCCGGAAGCCCAGGGTGACAGGTGCAAGCCGTCCCTCAAGCAGCATGGCTTGTCAAGCATGTCATCCCAGGCAGACAGACATTGGATCCCCTTAGAATGACACCAGTAATTAAGCCAATTATTAAAGCTGATCATTTTGTCTCTGTATTGTGGCATCATTCTTGGTGAGGGTAGGATACTGCTCAGGGTCAGGGTCATACCGGCCTGGGCTACATAATCTGAGAGCTCCTCTATGTCTCTTTTCATGTAGTCCAGGGAGGTACTTCTCAGGTCGTTCACACCGGCATGGACAATGACTGAGTCATACTTGTACTTGCTGTGGAGTGACCTGAGTGCTTGTGTTATGTGGCGGATTCTAGCGCCTGACAGGCAGCTTACTGTGATCTTTTCCTTGTTCAGTCTGGTGAGTGGGACATCAGTGTGTCTGACTATGGAGTCACCTATAACAAGTGTGTCTGGCATTGTGTTTGGCCTTAAGGGCTGTGACTGTTTAGCACACTGACTTTGAGAACTATGTGTTGCATGTCTTATGTCTTGAGGTGGCAGTTGCTTGGGTGTCTGCTTTGGAGGCCTCTGTAGTTTTGGTAGATTTTGATCAGTGCCTCTGAGTATGTCTTTGTGTGTTTATGTGTTTGTTTTGCAGTTGTGATAGTTCTATGTGAAAGTGGGTTTGTGGTGTGTGTGGTTTCCTTCTCCTCCTGTCTGGTCTTGCCAGTCCTGAGTTGAGAGAGCTCAGCCTCCAGTTTGGCTATATAGTTGCATCTCTCACATGTATTTGTGTTTTGTGGGAGAAGGAGTGGGTTGTCTGTGTACATGAGGCAATTGTAACATTGCCTCAAGATGCCCAGATTCACCAGCTGAAAAGGAGAGGACGCTAGCAACTGACCCTTCGACATGCTAGAAAAAGTGAAAAAGTTTGCTGTGTAACTGAGTCAGAAGGGACCTATAGGGAAATGGGTACTCAAGGGGATTCTAGGCTAATGTAGTACTTTGTTTAGTATACAAGTACTTTACCTATATAAAAATGCTTTAGGAGCAAGTGCTGAGCTTTTGAGATAGAGAATAGACTGTTTAGATTGCAAGTAGAAAAGTTCTAAGGGAAAAATTGAAGAGCAGACTTTACGGAGCCAGAAATAGTTTAACCTTGTTTAACCGGCACTGCCCGATGGTGCTCTATGGGCAACTCCGCGCTAAATCACGCTAAAGCGGGCTTTATAGCAGGGGGTTGAAAAGAGCTAGGAACTGACCCAAAATGGCCAATAGACAAGTTTCTGGCTGGAACCACTGCTCTAGGGACAAATAGGCTGCTCAGTGCTCCCCACTCCCACTGGTGAACAAAGAAGCTTCCCTTTATCCAAATAAGGATATGGAATAGCACAGGAACCAAGCCAAAGCCCAGAGATCAGCAAACTCTGAAGACTGGACTATTCTAGTTCAGTAAGGTGGGAAAACCAGATTTTTTTTTTTGCAGAAAACAGAGGAAAAACAGACAGTAAATGCTATAAATGCTTTTAAACGGCTAGCGCACTTGAGTGTGTTAGCCTACAGGTAAAATTAAGCAACAAATAACTTTTTTAAAAGTGCAAAACAGTTAATCAACACAAAAACAGTTTAAGCAGAATGCAGAGCTGTATAAACAGGCGAAAATGCAGTCGCTAAGCAGTAAATAATCAAAAAGCCAGAAAAAATACTTAAATCAGGAAAAAGTCACTCTTTTGCTCTCTGCTGCTTGTAGAACTCTGCAGGACACCACGAGGAGCTGTGCTGAGTTGAATACAAGTGAAAAAGCGCGCTAAAGTGGGCTTTATTACAGGGGGCTGAAAGAGCTAGGAATTGACCCAAAATGGCCAATAGACTACAAGTTTCTGGCTGGAACCACTCCTCTAGGGACAAATAGGCCGCTCAGTGCTCCCCACTCCCACTGGTGAACAAAGACGCTTCCTTTTATCCAAATAAGGATATGGAATAGCACAGGAACCAAGACAAAGCCCAGAGATCAGCAAACTCTGAAGACTGGACTATTCTAGTTCAGTAAGGCGGGAAAACAAGATTTTTTTTTTTTTATTTATTTGTTTAATAAATGTGTTTTTATGTGTTTAATTATGTGAATTATGTATGCATTCAGGTCCTTGCATTATGTGACTTATGTATGCATTCAGGTCCTTGCACCTCAAGTGCACATATGACAAAGCCGTAGTGCATAAGGCTGTAAATGACTTGAGACATACTGTCTAGGACTATACGAAGAGAAGCATGCTGGATCTCTCAGAATGTGTGTCTGAAGCAGGTATGAACCTAGTGTTGAGCAGCATTCTACCATCACCAAGAATTATACTGGAATACAAATTAAATTACTGAAATCAACAATTGGCTTTGTTTCTGGTGTCATTTTAACGAGATAAAATATTTATCAGCCAGGAAGTAGATGGCAGGCAGTCCTAACTGCCAGAGATGGCCTGCATCTACCCACATAATGCCATTTTCAGGCAACATCAGCCTTCTAAATCATCCAACATAATAGAGAATGCATATAATAAAAGGGCATTTCTGCTCGATAATCGGAACTATAATTAAAAAAAAAAAATACACCCCATACAACAATTGCTCTTTACTCTGGAAATCATCTATATATATATATATATATATATATAGATATATATATATATATATATATACACACACACACACACACATCATAACAGAGAGGGAATTCAAGACCAGTGAGACCAATCCACCCATGCAGGATTTTGATAATAATCACATATTCAGGCCCTCTAATTTAGATGAAGGAACTAAAGGCAGTTGTGGCTCCAAATTATTAAAAAATCACCCCCAGACTCATTAGACAAGATACCCTAGCATTTCTCTATATCCAACTTATTATGATCAAAAACACTTATCATATCATAGCTAACTACAGGACCCCCTATATGTCCCACCTCACCTATACATCCTACCAAACCTGTACTGAGTCCCTATTCATTAAGCCAAGCAATATTCTTCTAAAACACCAACTACCCCTCTATTAACTGAGAGATTTATACATCCTCAAATATGTATGCCTAGAAATTTCTGGACTTCACTGTGAATGAACATTCTGAACCAGTTGGTCAGGACCCCAGCCAGGGATGATAAAATCCTTGACTTGTTTCTTACCAATATGGGGCAGCTTTGCTCCCCATCAACTGTAACATCCTTTGTGGTCAAATCTTACCATATCTTGGTATTCAGACATCATGCCAAGGCTAATATACTAAAACTGAATGATGACCTGGCTAAATTCTAAATTCCTGTCAAGCCCATTGCTTTTGCTGAATCCTTTACTGCTAAATTCTGTGTGTATATAAAAAGCATCATAGATGCATCTGTCTACCTCAGACATAAATACAATGCCAAATTTTAAAATAACCCTTTGGAATGGAACAATAATATAAAAAGGTTCTATAATAAAAGGCAAACAAATCATTTGCACACAAAAATAAATTAAACTCTGAAGATGCCAATAATGGTCGGGCTAAACA
Organism: Protopterus annectens; assembly: GCF_019279795.1. Taxonomy (NCBI): domain Eukaryota; kingdom Metazoa; phylum Chordata; order Ceratodontiformes; family Protopteridae; genus Protopterus; species Protopterus annectens. The sequence goes on from NC_056749.1 coordinate 515,286,985, forward strand.
TAACATGGAACTTCAGACCCCGACCAACAACCAAAGCCAGATATGAGATAAAAACAGCCACCCAAGCAAAATGTAATCACATAGTTGTCTTTAACTATGTTAGAACTCTCAGACACAATGCCCACTGAGAAAAGCTATTAGTAAAGGATATCACATTATTGGACCCAGAGGACAAAGCCAATCTACAAGAGGGCAAGTTTACTTCAAATTTCAGCCCTCTCCCCCCTATATTACCAGATCACATACAGAATATCTATGGCATCCAAACCTCCAAACAGCAAGATCTCAAGGTGACAACTACGTCTATGGTGCTGGGTAACATACCAGACTGCTTAGTGGCCAGTCTGAAACATGATTTGTCAGATCCCCTACAGAGTTTATTCAATACCGGACTCCAACTAGGCTTTGTGCCATTTGAATGGAGCACTGTGATAGTTATCCTCTTGCAAAAAGGTTGGGATTCAATGGAAGCAGATAATTAGTGACCCATAAGCTAGGATCATGATGGACTTAATAAATAAGGACACAGGTAACTTACAAACTCTTGACCCAACCCAGTTCAGACCTATCAAGACAGATCCTGCCTTTTTAACCTGCTTGACTTCTTCAAGAAGGTAACTGAATGAATGGACGAGGGCAGATTAGTCCATACTAGTAGATACTGTCTATCTAGATCTTACAGATGCATTTGACCCCATCTGAAACATGGCTATCGTAGATCAACTCTCAAAGCTTAATATAAAGCCCTATGTAACTTATTATATAGCAAACCGGCTTGCAAATAGAAAGCAGAAAATTACATTGAGTGGCTCTGTCACCTCCAACAGATCTGTCACTAGAGGTGTAGCTCAAGGACCAATCCTTGGGCTACTCCTTTTTGGCATTTTCTTTTCAGAGTTCAAAGCAAATGTTAAGGATTTATGGATGAACAAATAAGCAGATGACTGTAAACTGTGTCTCATCATGAACTTTCCAAAGGACACCAAAATCATCCAAGGGAGCCTTTCCCAAACAGCTGGTGCCAAAACTGTGGACTACAACAAAATGTCAAGAAATATACAACTGCATCCTTTGGCAAGGATGACTTCCATGCTAAGTATCATACGGACAACACACCCCATAACAGCTGATCACATAGTCAGATATCTGAGAACCTATATCTACTATTGCGGTGAAGTCCTTTTCCACTGAGTAGCTTATATCTAAGGGTATAGCATCCAGTATCTATGATGTAATTATTCAACTGTATATAGCCCTCCTCCAGCTTTTTACTGAATATAATGTCCATTCAGTATTCACCTGTCCAAACACTTGTCATAAGTGGAGTGACTGCAATGGTTTCTCACTAAAAATACCAAAGGCCTAAATCATAAAAATATATGCAGACCATCTCAAAGCTTTATTCCTCTTCTTAATATCTTACTGGCTTCTAAGAGCCTCAGCAGACCGTATCCTTTAAGATCTAGTATACATTATTTGCATATCTAGTGGTTGTAATGTGAACACCCATCTCAATGGATCTTAATCTCTTTTGCAACATCAACAGAGAATGTTGGATGGATAGGAATGTATCACACAGAATACCTCCTCTATGAAACCATTTTCTGCTTCTCATAAAGCAAAGTACTTTTCTTACTCTGTTCAAGTGCAATTTGGATGAATAAATAGTAAAATGTAAATTCATTCCAGTTTAGCATCCGTGTCCCTCATGGATACCAGCAACAAGTAAATGTCCTAACATATTCTTGTTCTGTCCACCTCATGGTTATTTTTATGCAAAAAATATAAGGGCTAAAAGCTACCATAGGAATGTAAGGCTAAACTTCTTATGGTCCTCACAGATTAATAGTCTAGTAAGTACCTATGATCCCATGTCTAACTATGATCAAGATGAAGGAAACCAAGACCAAAATAAAATATTTATTTATTTTATTTATTTATTTGCAGTTGGTTTACCAGGATAGTCCACTGGGCCAAAAGAACCCATTTTCAATGGAGTTCTGGGGAGAAAAACTCCAAAAACAAGTAGCAAGGTTACAATAAGGTATTTGGTTACAATTATACAATTACTATGGACTAGTAAAAAAAATGTAGGAAATTAGAAATACAGCAAACTAGTGTACAAATATATACAAATATTACAATCCTGTATAGCTGAAAAATAAACAATTTACAATATAGAAACTGAGAAGCTTTTACAACTTAGGGTGGGTTACACTGGAGGTATCTTTCATACATTCAGGATGAGTAGCTTAATACAAGCAAGAAAAAGGTATATGAGCCGACAGAGTTTTTTCAATATGGAAACAGAGAACCTTTCCATCTTAGGGTATGTTACACTTAAGAGGTACCTTTCAAGTATTCAGAAAAAGCTTAATATAAGCAAGAGCAAGATCTATGAGTTTAGGAGAGTAAGTGGAAATTCCCATTATGAATAGGGGAGGAGAAGTGGAAATTCCCAGTATGACTAGGGGAGAAGATTATGTTGGGTGGGAGCAGGAGCATTTCCACTGGGAAATTAGGTGTGAGTGAAGGGATTTTTTGAATGAGAAGTGATTTGTGATGGTACGAATGGATGGGGGTTAGGAGTTCCAGAGACGAGCAAGACTGTAGGATAAGAGATTTTTTCCAGGGGGACGAATTGGTTTATACAATTCAATTAGGTTTTGGTTGTTAGATCTTAGTATTCTGTCAGGGAGGTGCATTTTAAATGTAGAGGAAAGGGAGGGGCAGAGGGAAGGATTGAAGATGAGCTTGTGTGCAAGAGTCAGTTGGACGTAGGTGAGGTGATTGGGTAGTTCTAACCATTTTAGTTTGTAGAGAGCCGAACAGTGGTGTGAGGAGGACTTATGGGAGGTAGCAAACTTGGCAATTTTGTTATAGCAAGAGGAGAGTTGTGTTTTGAGAGAAGATTGTAGGTTAGTTAGGAGTGGGGCTCCATAGAGGAGGGACAGGATGAGAAATGTGGTAGATAGGGTGAATTTGGTGGAGGGTGTAAGATAACGATTCTGTCGGTAGAGCATGCCGAGTTTTTGGTGGTTTTTTTATATTTAATTGAAGGTGGGAATTGAATTTAAGCTGACTGTCAATTTGGACCCCAAGTAATTTGGCCTCAGATACCAGTTTGAGAGGTGTATTGTTGTGACTAGTAATACAGAAATTACTTGTAATATAATTATATATTTTTTTCACACATCATATATCTGCTCATTAGTTTCATACAACTTACCCTACAGGAAGGTAACCACCTTTCATATGCATTACTGATGTCTGCATATGAAGAAACTGAGAGTAGTAGTGACCCCTGTGATGTATTCCAACTTACTGAACATAGACAAGCAAACTGCCCTTGTCAAGCCATATCAATGACCACTTAGTGATTATGTAACTGCTCTGTGCTTCCATACACAACATGTTTCCATTTTCCTTCAAAAGATACCAGCCTGCTGTGTATTTCTGTAAATGACAGAGTCTGAAAAAGGTGGAATATTAAATGTCCACTGTGAGGTATTCACCTTGTTGCTCCCAGGCATAGACATCATATATATATATATATATATATATATATATATATATATACACACACACATGTATATATATATATATATATATATATATATATATATACACACACACACACACACACACACACACATACACACACACACATGTACACACACACTCATGTGCACACACACACACACACACACACACACACACACACACACACCACCTCCCTCTAGTAAGCCATGTTAGTGAATACTTCATAGTAGTCATGGAACTGTCTTTTGCATTAAATCATATGCTACCTCATTCACAGGCAGACAGTATTTCAGCTTGCTGTGGAAGCAACTCCAAACTACCCCTCCGATTGTTTCAGTAAATAAATACAAATATGAATGGATTGCTGCAGCAGAAAATATATATTTTTGTTACTCCCCACAGACATATTTGATGTTCTGCAAGTAACTCTGTTAAAAAAAAAAATAAAAGATATACCAGGATTATATACTCAAATGAATAAAGATCTCCAGGTAAGAACTGAGGTGATTGTTTTTAGCAACTCATCACAGGTGCTTAATTATAAAAGTGACAGCACACTGACTGTTTGAGACAGACTGAAGAGAGCTAATCTGACCATTGTAATGGGAAGCTCTGAGGAAATTATTTGTACCATTACTGTACTAGCAAAATAATTACCCGCAGAATCCTGTAAAAAAAAACATTTTTTTAATTTTAAAATCAATTTTGTACTGCGTGCTAAAAGTATAATTATATTGGGACCTATAATCCTGGCCTTTATTCATAGCACTAAGGTAACCTGGGACTCTTGGACATGATTTTTTGTACTACACTATTCATATTCCATGTAGTAAACAAGCTGGTGGTAGTAGGAGGAGATACTGATTTGAAGGCTATTCCTTCAAGGACCTTACAGCTTGATAAAAGATTCATAACAAGTGTGTGAAGCATTAACTGACAAAGTAGAGAAGATGAAATGCTTAACCTTGAGTTTGAAAACAGCAGTGCTGAAGAAGGGATATATATGTTTTGGCTGTGCTCTTTTTGACATATATTAGCTGTTTGTTGAAGGCATGAGTAGAAAATGTCTTCTTTTAGGAGCTGAGAAAGGTCAAAGTGTTACCAACTGAGAGCTGGATCGTCTTTATTTCTCAGCTGAAACAGGCATGTTCACAGCTAGTGGAATTTGGCTTTATTGGCCTGAATTTGTCCATAAGAGACTTAAAAAGAAAAAAGTAATGTGCATTCAGAACTGCCATATAGCTGAAACACCTGATGTCCTTAAAGAGTCATTGCATGTATCCCATGTGCCCCTAATACAAGAGCTTTAATGAATCACACAGTGGAAACTCTAGCTTGGCTAGATTTTTCTTAGTTATTTCTGGAAACTGGAATTTGTTTTATTATTTAGCTCCCCATGAACTGAAGGGTGTGAAAGGCTAATTCACCAAAGGGCAGATATGTTATACTGTTGAAGACAGGTGGCAAAACAGACAACATACACACTTTGAATTTTTATGTTGCGTTTACACATTTTTAAAATTGTAAAAATGAGATATACACCTTGGTTTAAAACAAAACTATGATAGTATGAGTTGCTTAAAATCCTGAAGCCCTCCACAAGGACTAGCTGCTAAGTTATAAATAACAGGTGCAGTGGTTCTAATGTATCTGACAAGATTTTCCACAATCTTGTTAAACATAAACTGCTGGCCTTCAGATCACACAGCTGCATAGTAGAGCATATGGGAAAAATCTGACTTCTTGCTACAGCAATATCACTGAAATTGAATACAATATGAATCTCACCTCCAAGAAATCTCTGAAACCAGTTAGTTAATTAATGCAAAATAAATCTTTGGTCATGCTTGTGAGATGTGGAATAAAGTAGAAAACTAATTATATTGCCTAAGCTGTGGTGAAAATACAGTGTGAAATCATGAGCGTTAAGTATGTTAATAGTTAATGTGAGTCTGTAAAACCAGAGCATGGTTTTGCAAATATTGAATGTGAATATGCAACACTAAGGTGTGGGTCTATGTTTAATAAAAGGTAATTAGAAAAAAAAACTTGTACACGGATATGCTTTTCTACACTTTGGTGTGGAAAAAAAAGGATGACACTACATGAAGCTTACTCGCACAAATGAGAAGTCTGTAAAAAAAATTGGCATGCCAAGATGTGAAGAAAACTGTTAATGAATTAAAGTTGTTTGGGAATATATATGAAGACCAGCTAAATCAGAAGATGCTCTTGTGAGACATAAGAGAAATAAACTGAAAAGCTTTGTGGCAGTCAACAGAGTACCACAATAAAAATGCTCTCACATTTAGCAATGATGCTAGAGAAAATTGTGGTACCAGTGAAAAATATTTACAGCTATTTGTGGATGTGGTGTATTTTCAAATTGTAGATTAAATTATTTGGTGTTTAAACAGACAAAAGTACAGACTTTAATGATCAAACCACATTAGATATTTCCTGAAGCTGAAAAGAAAAAGGTCAAAACTATTTTTGTTGGTATTAAGTACAGAACAGCATGTAACAGTTTGAGGCCAGCCCCTCACTTACAAGGTATAAATAAGAAAGTTATGAGGGGTAACAGAACCACCACAACTGTGATTTGCAAATAGGATACTACAAAAGTAAACTGTCTTTAAATATCACCACTAAAAATGATTTCAATTTGAAAAGACAAAGTGAAAACCATTTGTATGACTGAAAAATGGATGTGGCACTGAAAGATCAAATATAAACTTATACAAGCTAAAGAAAGAATCTAGCAGCTGATGTTTATCTTTCCCCAGGTTACACATATGATGTAGGTCAGCGAGGTGAAGTCACATTTGACTTCAACAACTAAAACAAGTGAGCTGAACAAAAATGTGAGACATTTGAAAGTAGCGTAATAAAGAAATAATGCTTTACATGCTTATTATCAAACCAAGTAATTAAATTGGCTCAGTGAGTCATCATTTCTGAATTAATAAATATAATGTAAAGGCACTCCTCTCAGACTAAACAAATTAGAGACTTCTAGGCAAACTAAGCAGTTATTTTATCAGGAAAAGTCAAATCTGAGGGTTAAATCAAGTGTCCAGGTAAGCATCAAGATCTATCACAAGAGATGGAAAGGACAAGATAGCTAGTGTTATTATTTATTTATTTGCTTTAGTTTACCGGGACGGTCCACTGGGTTGTGATGAGCCCATTTTCAGTGGAAACCCAGGGAGAGGAGCTTCACATTAATAATGACATACAATAGATGAGTCACAGATGAGTACATAAAGATCAAGCAACAGTTGAATGAATGAAGGTGAAATTTAGACATTGACAAGTAAATAATTACTGTATATTTTTAGAGTCTAATAGAAGAGATACAGTAGTGCTCACAGTTAGTAAGTCACAGTTAAACGTAACTAAGCTGACATGTAAGTAGCTTAAGTTCTAATAACATTGTACGAATATTAACAATAATGAAGTCCTAAACTTAAACATAGGAGAACATGTATAACACATAGTAACAGTACTGTTAAGTAGATGTTTCAAAAATAGAGTGCTTTA
>NC_056749.1:515299070-515304070 GCF_019279795.1 Protopterus annectens
ATTACTTACTTGTTACCTGTTATACCGGCTGCATGAAGGGCAGCAACAAAGGACCTCCATTTCCGTCTGTCTGGCAGATTTCTGTATGGTGTCCCAGCTGTGGTTCATGGTCTTCAAATATGTTTCCACAGTTCACTTCCTGATGTACTTTGGCCTGCATCTCTTCCATTTGCCTTATGAATCCAGCTGAGAACTGTTCTTGCTACTGAGTTTTGCTCTCTTCTGATGGTGTGTTAGATCCATCTCCATTTTCTTCACATAATGATGCCATCTATGTTCTCCTGCTTGCATATGGTGAGAAGTTCCTGGTTCAAGATGGTTCTTAGATAGAAAGATGCACAGGATTTGTCTCAGGTTACTGGTGTGTAAAGCTGGCAGTTTGTTGATGTTGCTTTTCATCTGTCAGCATTCTGATCCTTGTAAGTGTTATGGACAAAATGTATCTCTGGTAAAGGCTCACCTTGGTGTTGGTGTTGCTATGAGTTAACCTCCACACATTGTTCAGTATCCTGAAGGCATTCTGCAAGTCTGTTGTTGATGCGACTACCTGCCCCTCCATCATGCCGGAATGTCATGGCTATATCCTCTCCATCCACCTTGACTGATGAAGGGTTTGGGATAGTTAATGGCATGGTATGATTTCTGATTCCTCTGAGTTGATCTTGAAGCTCACTTGCCATGTATATGTGTTGAGGCAAAACATCTTCTACTGCATGTGCTGGCGTTGTGAGAGAGAGCAAGGCAAGATCATCTGCATAGTCATGTTCCACCAGGATAGATAATAAGGTCCATCTGATGCCTCTGACTTGGTCTTCTGTTGTGCATCACATCACACAGTAGATGGCCAGCTTGAAGAACAACTTTGACATCATGCATACTTGTCTCACAATGGTCTTGGCTTTAAAGCTGAACTCACTGTTGCTCATCTTGCAGGTAAAATTGTCTTAGAAGCGCTTAATGAGGAGAACTATCCTCTGCACTATGATGTAGGCTCTCAGTATACATCACAGGCTGTCACAGTGAATACTTCCAAAGGCTTTACTAAAAATCAATGAAGTTTAAGTGTAGCTGTCTCTGCTATGATGTGCACTGTTCTGTGATGTTGGATACAGTAAATAACTGTCAAAAACTTCCTCTACCCTTGTGGAACCCAGTCTGTTCTTTTCTCAACTGCTTGATTACAGCTTCAGAGATGCACTGCATAATGACTTTTGCCAAGATTTTGCTCAGGAATGACAGAAGGGTGACTCAAAGCCCATTGTTACAGCTGGTTAATTTTCCTTTCTTTGGAATCTTGATCATCTTCTTCTTCTTTCGGCTGCTCCCGTTAGGGGTCGCCACAGCAGATCACCTGTTTCCATTTCTTCCTGTCCTCTGCATCTTGCTCTATCACACCAACCACCTGCATGTCCTCTCTCACCACATCCATAAACCTTATCTTATGCCTTCCTCTTTTCCTCTTACCTGGCAGCTTCATCCTTAGCATCTTTTTCCCCAATATACTCTGCATCCTTCCTTAGCACATGTATAAACCAAAATAATCTTGCCTCTCTGGCTTTGTCTCCAAACCTTCCAACCTGGGCTGGCCCTCTAATATACTTATTCCTAATCCTGCCCACCCTTGTCACACCCAGTGCAAATCTTAATATCTTTAACTCTGCCACGTCCAGCTCTGACTACTGCCTTTTTGTCAGTGCCACTGTCTCCAACCCATATAACATAGCTGGTCTCACCACCCCTCTTGTAGACCCTTCCCTTTCACTCTTACTGGTACTCATCTGTCACAAATCACTCCTGTCTCTCTTCTCCACCCACTCCATCCTGCCTGTACTCTCTTCTTCACCTCTCTTCCACACTCACCATTACTCTGAACTGTTGATCCCAAGTACTTAAACTCATCCACCTTCGCCACCTCTTCTCCCTGCATCCTCCCTCTCAGTCACACACATATATTCTGTCTTAGTCCTGCTGACTTTCATTCCTCTTGTCTCTAGAGCATATCTCCACCTCTCCAGGGTCTCCTCCACCTGTTCCCTACTCTCACTACAGATCACAATGTCATCTGCAAACATCATAGTCCACTGGGACTCCTGTCTGATCTTGTCTGTCAACCTGTCCATCACCATTACAAATAAGAAAGGGCTCAGAGCTGATCCTTGATGTAATCCCACCTCCACCTTAAATGCATCCATCACTCCCACAGCAGACCTCACCACTTCACACTACCCTCATACATATCCTGTACCACTCTTACATACTTCTCTACCACTCCTGACTTCCTCATACAATACCAAAACTCCTCTCTAGGCACCATGTAATATGCTTTCTCTAAGTCCACAAAGACACAATGCAACTCTTTCTGACCTTCTCTGTGTACTTCTCCAGCAACACTCTCAGAGCAAACATCACATCTGTAGTGCTCTTTCCTGGCATGAATCCATACTGCTGATCACTAATCATCACCTCCTTTCTTAAACTAGCTTCCACTACTCTTTCCCATAACTTCATGCTGTGACTGATCAATTTAATCCTTCTGTAGTTACTACAGCTCTGCACATCACCCTTATTCTTAAAAATCGGTACAAAACACTTTCTCCATTCCTCAGGCATCCTCTCACTTCCCAAGATTTCATTAAACAATCTTGTTAAAAACTCCACTGCCATTTCACCTAAACACCTCCATGCTTCCACAGGTATGTTATCTGGATCAACAGCCTTTCCATTCTTCATCCTCTTCATAGCTATCCTTACTTCCTCCTTGCTAATCAACTGCACTTCATGATTCAATATCCCCACATCATCCAACCTTCTCTCCCTCTCATTGTCTTCATTCATCAGCCCCTCAAAGTACTCTTTCCTTCTGCTCAACATACTCTCCTCGCTTGTGAGTATGTTTCCCTCATTATCCTTTATCACCTTTACCTGCTGCACATCTTTCTTAGCTTGGTCACTCTGTCTAGCCAGTCAGTACAAGTCCTTTTCTCCCTTAGTGTCCAACCTTTCATACAACTCTTCATATGCTGTATCCATAGTCTTCGCCTCCTCTCTCTCTGCCATGCACCTCATCTCCTTATACTCCTGTCTACTTTCTTCATCTCTCTGACAATCCCACTTTTTCTTCACCAACCTCTTTATCTGTATACTCTCCTGTACTTCCTCATTCCAACACCAGGTCTCCTTGTCCTCCTTCCTCTGTCCAAATGTCACACCAAGCACCTTTCTAGCCATCTCCCTTACTAGCTCTGCTGTAGTTACCCAGCTATTCGGTAACTCTTCACTGCCACCCAGTGCCTGTCTTAACTCTTCCCTGAACTCCACCTCACAATTACCCTTTTTCAATTTCCACCATTTGATCCTTGGTGCTGCCCTCACACTCCTCCTCCTCTTCTTCATCACCAGTGTCATCTTACAAACCAGCATCCTATGCTGCCTAACTACACTTTCCCCCATAATGACTTTACAGTCTCCAATCTCCTTCAGGCTGGCCCTTCTACATGATGATGTTTTTATTCCATTCCTTAGGTACCGTCTTTCTCACCCAAATTGAGGAAAACACTGGTTGGAGGATTTTGACCAATGTTTGAATGTCTGCATTGAAACTTTCTGCATTTAGGTTGCCTTGGTCGAGCTTTTTTGTTTTTGAGGGACTGGATGACAGAGTGATGATTTTGTCTTTCTGTGGTTGGGCAATATTCACATCGAAGTCTGTCTCAGCTTTTTGGATGTCTGCTTCACTTCTTGGTGTTGACCTCTTCAAGACTTCTTTGAAATGTTCAGCCCAGCATGCCTTCTGGTCATCTTCTGATGTGAGTATTCTGCCTTGCTTGTCAATGACAGGGACATTGTATTTTGCATGAATTTACCACAGACTATATTTGCTATCTTTAAGTCCAGAAGTTGCACAATCCAGCGCCCCACCCCATTAAAACGCTGTTCTGTACTAAGCTGTTCTTTAGATCAATGCCCTGCCACTTATTCATTAAAGAGCCAAGGTGGCCAGATACATGGCAAACTCTTCTTCCTCCTTTCCCCGGCCACTAGGGTCCTGCTTCTGTGCCTTGCACCTGACCAACTTTCAACAAAGTTTATTAAAAAAATCATTTCTTCTTTTAAAATGTAGCAAACAGTTGATAGTTTATATCCTGCCTGCACAGAGCTCTACAGCCTTCAGGTTTTATTTAAAAAAAAAAAAAAAGGTTTTTACTACAGTTTACACCACACACACAGCTCTCCCAACAGTTTGCACTAGGGGCAGTTGTCCCCCTTGCCCTACTCTAACCTTGCTGCTGCTAAAGACCTTCTGCTCTTCACTTCTGGCTGCCAAGGTCCTTTTTTAAAGGAATATGAAATTCTAAGACACATCAGATATGAGTTTAACCTTTTGTGAAGTAAAAACATTCTGAGTTCTGGAAGATGAACTTCATATCTTATTCTGCTGTTGAAAACTAAACTGTGTGACAAAGGCCTTCTAATGGAAAAGTGTTGGCTACAGAACAAGATAACTGATTTGGTACAGTTTGCTTTGTCTTGAGGAAGTGATTTTTGTGTGGGTTTTAGCCTTGTTTGTCCGCTTTTCAGCACTCCATTAATGGCAACAAACATAATATTTTTAATAAGCATAATCTGATGCTTTTTCCTGGTAAAAAAGGAGAGCTCATGTAACAGTGTAATTTCGCCGGATCCTCAAATCTGATTGGTTTAGGGGGGCGTGGCCAAGGATGAACACAGGATAGCAGCAGATTTCTTCAGCTCCACCAATTTCATTACATTGACAGGAATTAATTACTTAAAAAATTAATTCTTGAAGTAATTTTCTTTCTAAATATGTTTGTTTTATATAGTTCTTGAACTATATCTAAAAAAGAAAGGAAATCTTAATAATATTCCTGTCAGAAATTACTTTGGAAATTTTCCTGTCAGTTTATCAGTCTGAAATGAGTTCCAGTAAGACAAATTCTCAAGACTCCAGCATCAAGAAAGAACTTCAGTCTCTGATAATT
>NC_056749.1:515309070-515323271 GCF_019279795.1 Protopterus annectens
AGGAATTGTTAGATATTCAAAGTAAACTAGACTCTTATAAACACAATAATAAAGAAAATATTATGGACAAGAAAGTTATTGAAGAAATAAACAAACTAAATGAGAAATACAAAGAAATTTTAACTCATAAAGTTAAAATAACTTTAGAAATACAAGTTTTTGTCTTATTCAATAAGCCCCAAATACTTACATAGACTTAAAAATAAAACAAAAAGGATTGAATAAACAAAACCATATCAAAGAAATCTTTTCTCTAAGGAAAAGAAGAATGTTTCTAGTATACCAGAAATACTGGATGAATTTAGAAATCACTTTCACAAGATTAACCATAACAACATTAACATGGAACCTAAAGATAAAATAAAGGAGTTTATAACCACAAACATGAATAAAAGCTTAATAAACAACAGATTAAACTATTGGACAAGAGTATTTCATATACAGAAGTTATTACACAAATAAATAAGCTTAAATCCAACAAAGCACCGGGTAATGATGGTATTATACCAGAGATATATAAAATCCTTTCTAAAACTACATATTCATTAATACATAAGGTTTTTATTCTGGCCCAAACTGAGTTAATAACCCCCCCATCTTGGCAATATACATTTATTTCACCAATTTTAAAACCTAATAAAGATCCAACTAGATGTTCTTCATATCGACCCATCTCATTACTTAATGTTGATTATAAAATGTTTATGAGTATTTTTGCTGATAGATTGAAGACAATTATGACAGGCATTATAGACATAGATCAGACGGGCTTCATTGTAAATAGAAATACTTTTGATAATATAAGAAGAACTTTAACATTAATTGATTTTGCAAATAGGAAAAATAAATATTTAACACTTATTAGTCTTGATATAGGTTCAGCATTTGATTCAGTAAGTTGGGACTATCTGTTTACCTTACTGAAATGCACAAATTTCTCTGATGCATTTGTAAATTTAATTGAGCATTTATACAAAGGAGCTGGCTTATATTAAGGTAGGAACATATGTTTCACAAAAATACCCATTCTTAAAGGTACAAAGCAAGGATGTCCACTTTCTCCACTATTATTCACTTTAGTAATGGAGCCTTGGGCTAATTTGATTAGAAACAGTACTGACATAGAGGGTTTTGAAATAGAAGAAAATACAACATCAAAAATTCAACTTTTGCAGATGATGTTCTAATTACATCAGCAGGATCTAATTCTTCTATGCAGTCTTTATTTGATAAAATGATGCATTTTAAAAGTATTTCTGGTTTAATATTCAATGAAGAAAAAACTAAAATACTACCTATATATACACGAAAAAATACTCTCATTAGTGATTTTACTAAATATGTACCCAACTCAGGTCAGATAACTTATTTAGGTATAATACTATCTAAAGATATTAAATCTATTATATATAATAACTATAATACCTGTTTTCTTAATATACAAAATCTTTTTAATACCTGGAATAATATGGTTTTACTATGGAGGAGAGACTTACAATTATTAAAATGATAATATTCCCCAAGATTTTATACTTAATACAATCAATAATACTTTCACCTACAAAATAACTATCAAGAAACTGAATACACTAATGTTAAATTTCTTATGGGCACCTAATAGACCTAGGATTGCATTAAAGAAACATACTAATAGCTGGTCTCAAGGGGGTATTGCTTTTCCAGACTTTAATTTATATATTATCTCTTCTATTATAAAGTTATTACTTTATTAATAGATCGGTCATATGTCATAAAATGGAAAGATTATTGGGAGCTAATTAGTATGCACTTCATGAAAATCTCCTTAACACATAAAAATATGATTATAAATAACTCCATGTTGTGGTTGCTAAAGGAATTTTGTACTTCACCTATTACACCTAAACATATGGTCTGTTACCCATTAAATATTATTATTAGTTATCGTAACTTTATATTCATGCACCCTAAGTATAGGGAATGGAATTTTATTGTATTCCTATAATTTATACTCAGAGTATGCTTATGTCATCTACTTCTGAAGGAGCTCATTTAGCTATAGATAATAATCTAAAGTACTGGTATCAGCTGATATCTGATGATAAAGTTAAAAATCTAGATTTCTTAAAACAAGAATTTGATCTAAGAGAAACTTGCTGGTTAGAGGTTCAGATCTTTAGACAACATCTCATTGATAGAATAGATCTAATGTCTATAACAGTTAAAGAATCTATTCCAAAACTGATTGATTACTTGATAATAAATTTACAGCATAAAGTTTCTGATAAAGGTAAACTTTCATATATACATAAAATTATCAGACAAGAAACTTTTTACAATGTAGATTCATACTGGAATTATTTCACCTCTATTAATGGGGACCCACCAACTCAACAAGATAAACAATATATATTGGAATCTGCTTATAGAACTACATCTTCCATTGTCTGGAGACTTTATACATGGAAATTTTTACATAGATCTTTTATACACCTTTGATGATGAATAAAATTAATAATAAAGATAATCTATGTAAGAGATGTAATGTAGAAATTAATGCTGACTGGGCTCATATGTTTTATGACTGTATGAAGTTGAAAGAATACTGGAAGTCAATTAATGAATTTTTGCAGGCTCTTTTTACAGATAATTTCATTATTTCTAAGTCTCTTATATTATTCAACACACCTGTACCTCAATGTGTTAAAAGATTAAGCTTCCCTTGTTATGGTCTATCCTAGCAGTGGCTAGGAAAATAATAACTAGAAATTGGATTTCAGATACACCTCCTTCGTTCAATGAATTTAAAAATGTTATGAATATAATGTGTCATATGGAAATAAACACAATTAGAATGAGAACAACTAGAAAAACATCACATTTTATTGTATGGGATAATTTACAAAATTTGTTAAAAAAATTCTAATTTCAATAGCACAGTATTTTAGTTTAATTAATTGATCTGATTGTAGTGGATGTCTTTGTAAATACTTTAGTTGTTTTGTTGAATATTATAATAATACCTATTTTTAATTATTTGTATAAAATTGTTATGATATTTCTCTTATATGTTAAAACAATAAACTTGTTTTGAAAAAAAAAAAATCTGATTGGTTTAGAGATCCATTGTGTAATATGCAGTACTTGATGAAATCCACTGTACAATTCTACAGTAGCAGAATGTGCATTTACATGTAACATATCGCTGTTTAGTCTCATAATGCACGATGTATTTACTGTATACAACAGAATTATATCTATTCATCAACCAGTAAATCACTGAGACACAATTATATGAATGCAGTGGATTTCAGCCAAGCTAAAACTCAGCACTTTTCTACAGCCCAGCAAATCGTGGTTGTACAAGGAAGGGCAATGTCTTCATCAGAAGTGTTTTTTACTGACCTGTATTTCCATAATTGGTATCTGGTGACAAAGCAGTTAATAAGTTGCCACATTTCTGTATACCACACGTGCTACTTTGATTATATGTAAGGAGTCGGTTATCTGTCACAAAATGTGTTGCTCTGAATGTAGGATGCAGTTTTTTTTTTTGTTATACAGATTGTGCACTATATACACTGAACATGCATTTGTTAGCCACAAAACATACATAATGTGGATTGAATGTAGGATGTGTTTTGATTGTAGGATGTGCACTGTATACTTTATACACTGTTCACACAGAATGTGTTCTGAATGTGGGATTTGCTTTGTCAACAGAATGTGCTCCATACACTTTGATCAGTATTACAAAGTCACACCAGAATAATGGAGACAACAGTTTTGTTTGTATTTATGTGGGGGGAGGGGTATGCTTAGTTTTGTTTTAGTTTTGCTGAGGTATGTAGAGGTTCCTTTTTCTCAGAGTAAGGCATAGCATCCCACAAGCTTGGTATGTGCAATAACAGATACATTGATAATATTTATACATACATGGCCTGGTCATTCCCCCATAAGAAAATTTCAGCTTGGTTAGTAATATCATGCAGTGCTTGACGAAAGTTTTGGTGATTTGCCGCCTACTCTGGTTCATCAGTGATTACTAGCATTTGTTAACTCTTGAAATATCTTGTATCTGCAAGTTAATGACAAATTCTTAACCTCAAAACCAGAATCCTTAAAGGAGATGCAACATTTTTTGACACTGATCACTAGCTCCTAAATCCTTATTTGACCTTGCAATGTAGAAGACACATGTTATCAAGTTCCTTATCAAATTTAAGATGATGAAAGAGCAAGATATGGAAATGCTAGAAGATTATCATCACAAGTATCCTCTGTGATAGAAAGCATTTGCTTTTACAGATGTTGTATTTGATTCTGCTCCTGCTGGGTATTAGGGTGAAGGTTCCCACTTGTTGACCTCTCCATAAGGGTATATGGAAAAGGCACTTAATCTGTGGATGATCTGACTACAGCTGCTGTCTAACATGATGCTGTTGACAAGACCTTAAAAATATCATGCAGTTTGCACAAATGAAAAGATTTCCCTGGATTAAATATCTGTTTATGATATTGCTTTGGCCAGCTACCATCCAGGCAAACTGTATAAATAGCCTCAGAATGTAAAAAAGATACTTGTAGTATCCTAAATGGAATAGATCAAGTGACTATGTTTACAAGTAATTAAGCTACCTTTGAGTGTTAAGTGATGTGTTATAAACCTATACTTTCAACTTTGTTGATGTGTACTGTACTGTAGTAAAGGCAACAAACAGGGTTTTTAATTTGACAGTGCTTGCCTACAGATATCTATAGATCACGTTTTTTCACACAGAGCATTTAGTATTCTTTGGTCAAACTTGGATACATTTAGCCTATAAATATCATTCATCTCAAAGGAAATTGCAAATGAGTATCGTCCATAATAGTGAAAATAAAAATGCACACTACTTTTGATGCTATTAAACAGATCTAGATCATGGCATCTTTAAATACTGTTGCTGAATATGTCATCAATGTTAACATAATTCCTTGTTCTCTCTAAAAATAGAGCATTCGGATTTGCAGTGGGGCTATCAAGGAATCTATGAAGGCTTATGGAATCTATAAAGGCCTATGGAAGCCATTGAATAACATTAAGGCCTATGAGACATAATGCCTCAGGAAGGAACACACTACATCATAATCAGAAGAAAAAATAAATTAGTAAATTAAGAAATATAGTCTACTGCATTTGTCATAGTTACTGCATCATTTGTAATAGCTACTGCATTTCTCCTGTCGCCTTTCCCATGCAGTGCCCACACAACTACTGTGCAGAGAGAGAGATGTAATCCTTTCTACTCAGTTTTGAAAAGTGCATGCCAACTTAATGAAGCTAGCAGACTCTAACTATTTCCAGAACTAGCAGCCAAACACTGTGCATGTAATATTCTGTCCCAGACACACTATATCACTAACTGTGTAATCTTATATGCAAGATTTTCTGTTTTCCACAGATATAGATCTCAACTGGGCAGGAGAACAAACTCTGAATTACAATTTAATGCTATAATAAGTTATGCCTGAGCCAATTCCAGTATCAGACCAATATGGGTTTATTGCATATTCTGCAGTCATAAGGAAACACAGACAATGTTGTTGTATGAAGGCTGCAAACAGCACAAGTAATTTTCTTGAATGCTCACAGAAAAGAGAAAGAAATGCATTAAACAGACAGACATGCTGGGAATAATACTAAGTGGAGTTTGTTTCATAAGTCGGTCTGAGTTTGCCATTTCTGAAAACAGCTAAGATAAACTTTTCATGTTCTTTTGCAATTTAGACCATTTTCTGTCAAACTACTACTTTTCCTTTATTATTCAGCCTAACAGTTTGACAAAGAGACATTTTCATGGCCAAAACACACTTATCTGTCTTGTTTCAACTTGGCAACCTCCCTACTCAAACGTCAACCTTTGTTTCGCCAGCTGGGATGGTGATGATTATGTTCAGGGAATGCTTTTTATGTTCCTACAGTACAAAAAGGAAAAGACTGATATAATTCCATCATTTCTGAGTAGCTTCACTGTACCCTTTTATCTTAACTCACTGAGTCGTGCCTCCTTGTTGTGCTGGCATGTCATGTGAGAAAATTGCCAAAATGCATAGTCCTACTGATAGGAATGATTGCAAACTTACATTATATTTATACAAATGCTGATGAAACAATAAAATGGCACTATATCTGTGTCAAGCCATACTGTTTTTTTTTTTTTTACATCTTTACCATCTCAAGATCACAGTATTTAAAAAAAAAGAGCTGTTATCATAGAATACCTTGTTTATCTTTCTGTACAGCTTAAAATGCATATCAGTCCTATACCCTAAACACTGTGTTTCATGCTTTAACTCATATATGCCACAACATCTTGAAAGTTTATGACAAAGATACAGAGTATATGAAAAAATACAAAAGGCAATAAAATATATTTAAAAAAAAAGCAAAGATAAATGAAAATACAAAAGTGAGTATGCCTGGCCTTAGACCGATTCCTATGTTGGGGTAAGAACAAGCTCCCTGGCCCTCCACGAATGCATCACTTTGTTATGACAGGCAGCACCAAAGCTGCAGCCATGGTAGGACAAAAGAAGTGGCTACCCCAAACATATGCTGTTAAGCATTACAATCAACACTATAGAGAAGTGTGCGGATTGGTCCCTTCAAGTCAATTGTGCGTTTGCTTTTCCTGCATGGCTGCATGCAGTGTGTATGTGTGTCTGTGTGTGTTTGCAAGAATAACTGTAGCAAAGGAGCTACTACAGCAAAATGTTTTGAAAAATATAGCTTTATATATATATATATATATATATATATATATATATATATATATATATATATATATATATGTTGTTGTATCTTTCGGCTTTTCCCAGTTAGTGTTCGCCACAGCGGAACTCCAGTCCGCTAATGATTGGCAGTAGATTTTTACATGCCGAGTTGCCAGCTCTAACGCACAACCTTCAATGAAGGTATGCCCATTCACGCATGTCCTCACACAGAAGACGCTTTAGCTGAGAATCGAACAGCACAACGTCTTACTGTGAGGTGACAACGCTACTATTTGATTCTCACCTCTGCAACTCAGGAATTTTATAGAATTGTGTGCTGCTTTATCACTCTGGCTGTCATACCAGTTTTGCAATAAAGTCTTGGATAGGATCAAATGTAGGATGCAGGTCTGTTGGCCTTACCTAAAGAAACAGAATGCTCAAAGGCTGCTTTCAGACAGCATGAAAAAGCATGGATGCATAATTGTGCAGTCCCCCAGTTACAGAAGACTATGTCGGACTGGAAAAAAAAAAACTTAAAAGAAATGCCCAGAGGATTACATGGGATATAGTCAAAACATTTTCATAACCCTGGACTCTGATGACAGAACCCTTTTAAACAGTTTGTTTGATAAATTGTGATGTGCTATTAAATGTGCGTGGCAGTATTTGTGGTACACCGAGATACATATCCCTGCTTGCGGTTTTCTGCATTTGTGCCAGGAAAGACAAGAGATGAACATTTTTGTGAATATATCCAAAGTATCTGACACTTGTTTAAACACAAAAGATGCAAGAGATTAAGTACCTAAGCTGTTTTGAAACTGTAAAATGAAAGGCTCCAGAGGTGAAGAAGCTTCATGAAGTGAATGAAATCTTCTAAGGAAGGTGATTTACACTTAAATCTGTATGGGACTAAAACATCCATGAAAGGATAGTGACGTTAAGAAACTATGTTTTATGAGGAGAATGAGAAATAAGATTTTTTTCACAGTTAGGATGGACAGTGAAATGTTATATAAAATAACTCTTCCTGGATTGTTATGGAAAGCAAGCAATACACTTCATCTCCAATATGTTGAAAGTAAAAAAAGGTCACTTTATTAGTTCACATTAATTAACAATGACAGAAAAGATATGTTTATCAGTATGAGACATGATCCAATAAAATCTTGTAGCTCCAAAGGGTAATTTTTGTGAAACCTGATAATGAAGCATTCTCCAAAGACATAAATCGTTAATTTGGAAGAATAACTTAGGCAAGTCAGTGTAATATGAAAAACAAATTCCATTATATCAAAAGAAACAGTGTGATATCTCTTGGATTATCTAGCCTGCATTCATCTTAAAGCTACTGTTTCTCAAAGAGACTGAATCTGAACTCCTAAGGCACAGACTTCTCTCAAGAGGCACTGTCAAGGAAAAGACCATTTCAACATGATCCCATTTGTATTCTATGTAGAATTAAATGTAACAGGTCCTCATCTGTTACATTGTTTACTGTAACATTACTGTTGGGTGCATTTTCCATCCCTGCTCTATTGCATATCTAAGTAATTACTAGATTTATTCCAAATCTAGAAGTCTGTTTATAATTCTGTTTATACAGAAAAATATTGCTGTATGCTGGAATTATTATTACTTTATCAACACAAGAGTAAGGGGACAAGGCTTATTACGTTCACTAGTCATACAGAATTATGATACCTATTGTTATATGATGCAACAAAGCTCTTATGTGACATCAAGAATGGCAGAGGAAATACTACAAAATGAATAGGAGAGATGATCCTTTTTATATCCCATTCTGCCTTAAGTGTAACACTGTGGAAACAGAGAGTTAAAGTCTGAGCGGATTTTGAGGAAAGTATTTCAACACCATGGAAAAAAACATAGACAAACTAATTAAAAGAATGGACATCGGAAGATTTAGAATGTAATGTAAATAAGAACTGGTACTTTCACAAGTGAAATACTAAATTAAATTAAATACATCTGACTTTCCCATTTAGGTGATTACAGCTACGGAGTGAAAAGCTATCGAGGATGTTTCGATCAAGTAAATTGACAAGGCCTTTGCACAGTGATACACCAGTTTTCAAATGTGGCAAAAGGCAGTACAAAAATGTATAAAATGAGTTGTATATAAATAGAAAAGATTAAAAAAAGATATTTTCAATCAATGTTTGGTTTAGAAATGCATACTAGACCAAAATGGAGAAACCCATATATCTATTCCTGTACCTAAAAATACTACCTAGCGTTTACGCAAAAGTTGGATTCTTCAGCCAAACAGGATGTAAACAGTTCCCAATATTTATATATTAGATGGAGATGGTGTCCTTCATACCCTTGTCACAAAGTGACATTCTATAAATGCAAATTCTTCTACTGGCCGGAGGCCTCTCTGCAGAAGAAATTCTAATACTGCTACTACTACTGTTAGATTTATTTGGTGTTCAAGAAGGTATGATGATCTGAGGACTCTCTTTACCCAAGGCAAAGGTACATCTAGTATAAATACAACACTAATATAAATACATAAGCCACACAGAGTTGTAATACAAGCAAGTGATGTGGTAAAGACTTCTGATAAAGATCATCTAACTGGTGTGGAAGGTTCTACAGACATATACTAGAAACAAGGGAAACATTTTGAATGTTCCAAAATATACTATAAAATAGTATGAGTGAAAGTTGTAAATGGATGGATGGGGGGACAGATAAAGATTAGGAAAGTTTAAAAGCAACACCGTCTATAACTCATGCCTCTGCGCGTATTGGTAAAGAATACAAGAACTCAAACCTGTAAGTGTGAAATAAAAGAAGCAAAATGGGAGATAAGAAAAGGAATTTCAATACTGATGAATTTGCCCTATGCAGCCAATTTAGTAATTGTTGGTAATATAAAATATGGGAAAGGGTTGTGGTCAGGTGGATGAGATATTAAAGAAAGTTGGGTTATTGTAAAATAAGACAAAAAAACAACACATTTGGTGTAACTAAAAAACTAAGTGTAATATATTATACCAGAAGGGAAAGAAGTTTATTAGGGGTATGAGAATATAGCAGAATAGCAGAAAATAATGCTTGAGGAAATAAATTGCTATGGAGAAACCTGCTAATCTATAATTTAATAAGAATGTGTATATGCTAAATATAGTTTACCTTCATGTGTGCGTTCTGCACACAGGCGAACAGCAAATGTTTGAAAGGACGTTTGCAAAGTATGCAAACGTTGAACGCAAAAAGGTTTGATTGTGCAAAGAGTGAATGCACAGTGACATTCGCTCATTGCAGATTCGGCATTTTGGGGTGGCTTGCAATATAGTGGGGATTGGAAAATGGTCCATTTTCCCACTGCAGTGCGATTTCGGAGTTAGAATATTAAAGTGGGGGGGTGTGTGGGCGCAACTCCCCCACATGGGGGATGCTGGTGGGAGTGCCCCATGCTTTAATAATAATGGAGAAATGTTAATATGCAAGGAATGTAGTAGTACATAAATAAGGAAGACAACAAGCGGTAAACAAAAAATGATGAAAAAAATATGGAAGGTGAAAAGTGATGAGACTGATGATAGAAATTTATGGAACATGAAGAGTATGGAGAAATACTACAGGGTATATCCTTCAAATGAGTTAAAAAAATATTAAAAACTAAATAAAACATAAAATGAAACATTTTGAGAATTTTTAGGAAGTACAGGATTTTCTATGGAGAAATATGTTGGATAAATTACCACTAAACAGTAATATAAAATATAAGGTGCTGGAAGAAAGAAAATCTGAAGAGTGCAATAAGAAAGAAACAAGAAAACACTTTTCTTTTATGTATGTTAGGAAACCATGAGAAAAGTTAAAAAAGAACACAGATGGAAAGGATTAGGCCCACAGGACATATGCAGAGGTTCATCTACATGCTTTCTAAATGCTCATTTTTACTTTTTACATTTCTGTGGGCACATTCAGGCAATGAAGATAAATCCCAATAGCTGCAGACATGTAATTTTCGCCCTTTTTAGTGACCTCATCATCACACCACAAGTGGATTTTTTGGCTATAATTTAAAAGCACAAGGCTTTTACAGAAGGTTAAGGTATAACATAGAGAAAAATGTAGCTTGGCTGGATTTTTTATTGCAGTTTTTACTGAATGGCTTGTCTGTGTAACCATGTTATCCTTTGGTTTGGATGTTAGTTGAGATATTCTACAGGACAGTTAATGATTATGGGCAGCAGCTATTATTGATGAAATAAAAATTGCAAAACAGCCAAGCTACAATTTTTACTGTGTGATACCTTAAACCTCCTGTAGTGGAAGTGCATGGGATATATGCAAAGGACACCTCATCAAGTGTTACAGCTACATGGCTGCTGAAGCTCCATGACTTATTTTTTCTTACTTTTTAAGTTTTTATGGTTACATTCAGGCCAATAAAGCCAAACCCCTGGGGGACCGGAAAAGATCGACTTTGCAAATGAGGACATGCTATGTATGCACCAATGGACAATCCTGGCACATGCAAAAATTTACAAAGCAAAACCAGATGAAAACATTACTTTTTGCACACCACCCTGCACCCCCCCATGTGAGAAATGTGCCACCAGACCACCTGATAATTATTTATACTAACTCCGAGATAAGACATTCTTGGGTAAAAGGCACATTATCCTACACCGAGACTTGTAAGATTTTGTACACCTGTCAGTCATCTGTTTAGTCAAATTTTGTCAGCTAAACAGAGGTCGACCTAAAGTAGAGTTGACCATCTTCGGTATACCCATGAAAATATACTGAAGATGGTCAACTCTACCTTAGGTAAACCTCTGCTTAGTCGACAAAAAATATGTATCTATATATAAATATACATATATATATATATATATATATATATACACACACACACACACACACACATATATATATATATATATATATTTGCTCTGAGAGTGTTGATGGAGAAATACAGAGAAGGTCAGAAGGAGTTGCATTGTGTCTTTGTGGACTTAGAGAAAGCATATGACAGGGTGCCTAGAGAGGAGTTGTGGTATTGTATGAGGAAGTAGGGAGTGGCAGAGAAGTATGTAAAAGTGGTACAGGATATGTACAAGGGTAGATTGACATTGGTGAGGACTGCGGTGGGAGTGACAGATACGTTTAAGGTGGAGGTGGGATTACATCAAGGATCAGATCTGAGCCCTTTCTTATTTGCAGTGGATATGGACAGGTTGACAGATGAGATTAGACAGGAGGCCCCGTGGACATTGATGTTTGCGGATGACATTGTGATATGTAGTGAGAGAAGGGACCAGGTTGAGGAGACCCTGGAGAGGTGGAGATATGCTTTAGAGAAGAGAGGAATGAAGGTCAGCAGGGCTAAAACAGAATATATGTGTGTAAATGAGAGGGAGAGTAGAGGAATGGTGATGATGCAGGGAGTAGAGCTGGTAAAGGTGGATGATAAAACAGAATATGTGTGTGTAAATGAGAGGGAGAGTAGAGGAATGGTGAGGATGCAGGGAGTAGAGCTGGTAAAGGTGGATGAGTTTAAGTACTTGGGATCAACAGTTCAGAGTAAAGGTGAGTGTGGAAGAGAGGTGAAGAAGAGAGTACAGGCAGGGTGGAATGGGTGGAGAAGTGTGTCAGGAGTGATTTGTGACAGACGGGTACCAATAAGAGTGAAAGGGAAGGGCTATAAGAGGGTAATGAGGCCAGCTATGTTATATAGGTTGGAGAGGGTAGCACTGTCGAAAAGGCAGAAGTCAGAGCTGGATGTGGCAGAGTTAAAGATGTTAAGATTTGCACTGGGTGTGACTAGGATGGACAGGATTAGGAATCAGTATATAAGAGGGCCAGCTGAGGTTGGACAGCTTGGAGACAAAGCAAGAGAGGCGAGATTGTGTTGGTTTGGACATGTGCTGAGGAGGGATGCTGAGTATATTGGGAAAAGGATGCTAAGGATGGAGCTGCCAGGTAAGAGGAAAAGAGGAAGGCGTAAGATGAGGTTTATGGATGTGGTGAGAGAGGACATGCAGGTGGTTGGTGTGAAAAGAGCATGATGCAGAGGACAGGAAGAAATGGAAACAGATCTGCCGTGGTGACCCCTAACGGGAATAGCCGAAAGAAGAAGATGATGATGATGTATATATATATATGTATACACATATAGATATATATAATTTTATATATATATATATGTATACACATATAGATATATATAATTTTATATATATATACATATATATATATATATATATATATATATATATATATATATATACACACATACATCAACCCTCTGAAAGTGCACGGAACATCAAGGTGCTCGGAATACAAATATACAGTTCCAAAAAAAGCATCGAGCACTCCAAATAAATCTAAAAGACAAAGTTGTGAGAAGTTTATTTGGCACCTGAACAACAAAAATACAAACCGGCGACCGGTTTCGCTCAAGGCGTCCTCAGCATGCACATTTGTGGTAAATGTGTTTGCTGCAAATACATTCTTGTTGGAGATTCCTATAATTTTCCACATTGTAATGTCACAGTAACATTTAGGAAAATTTATGATTGCAGTTCTAGCATGGTGGTGTATTGTGCAATTTGTTCTACTTGCTCATACTTTTACGTTGGCAAGACTGTCCGTAGACTGAGCGACAGAATTAAAGATCATTGTGGAGCCATTAGGAATAATGACTATGTAAATGCCCTTAGTAAACATAGGGCAGTATGTAATGACTTTGAATCTTTTAAATTCATAGTATTAGAACAAATTGATTCAGTTTTTGGTGATGCTGATTGTAAATTACAATTACAGGAATTGAAGTGGCAGATAAGACTGAAAGCGGAATTTAGACCAGGTTTGAATGAGTCCCTCAACCTAAGATGTGCACTAAAATGGTTTCAAAAAGGTATACCCATTTTTTCTTTTAAATGTGCACGACAGCTGGTTTCTGATGGTATATAGTTCCTTATTTGGATTCAATTATTTCTTGGCTATGCATTATTACACTGACTTGGTTATTAGATAAATGGAATTCCCACTGTAAAAAAGAAATCCTATTGCTTTTGCTAACACTTTATTTAGCAGGGACATTATGTTGTGCATTATACTGGTGCATAGGCATTGATATACAGTTTTGATGTGTATCACCACTGGTTCATATTAGTACTTGTTAATATTCATGAGAGTTGTTTTTGTTTTATATTTCCTGGCCCTTGACATTTGATCTATTCTGATGAAGTTCTGATACTGAATAAAAGAACGAAAGCTAAAAGAACCATAGAGGGTTGCATTTTTTACTTTAGAAGTGTTGTTTTTTTGTTTTTCTCTTGCAGAAGTTGTATATATGGTTGTATATATATATATATATATATATATATATATATATATATATGTATGTGTATATATATATATATATATATATATATATATATATACACACACATACACATATAAATAAATAA